>NC_084587.1:1641381-1733881 GCF_033807715.1 Cololabis saira | reverse complement strand
GAAAGGTTTGGGGCACGGTGGAGCAGCAGGTAGTGCAGCGTCTCACAGCAAGAAGGTCCTGGGTTCGATTCCCGCCGGGGACGCTGTGGGTGTTGAAAGGGTCTTTTTGTGTGGAGTTTGCATGTTCTCCAATCTAGAGAACATTCTACCAACTGGTAGTGCTTTGTTTGTAGCAGCATGTGTGCTTTTAACTAGGAAAACAATAACGGAAAGTAACGATTACAAGTAAGACACAACGAAGAGGGAGCACGTCTGTACACACTGGTCCGAAGAGCAGCTAAGGAGCTTCCAACATGGCGGCTCCGCCAAGACGACCAAGCCCTGTAACAAAGATCCTCTCTACAGAAGATAACGCATTACCGTTACTGCCAATGGTATGAAATGGTATACGCCCCACATCGTTTTGGAACATACAACACTAGATACAGTACAACTTTCTTCCAAAAAGACAAATAAATATAAATAAATAATAATAAATAACAGTATTATTAAGCAAAGAAGCAAGTTTTATTTTAGTTTTAAACTTCATTTTATCCGATGGGAAAACGATGAGAGCCAAATCTGGCGAGAGTGTGTTGCTCAGACAGAGACAGGTCTCAAACAAAGTTCATTTTCTCCTAATCTGTCGGTCTGAAAATGTCCATTTTGGTGTCAGAATGTTCAGAAGGTTTGTGGCTTTTGAAAAATGTGTCCCATATTTACTTAGGTTACTATGGGGCGAAGGAATTGGTAATAATCTGTGCTCACGTTCACTTTTCCCATAGGACTCAATAGACTCAGGACCTACTTCCTGTCTCCTAAAGGGGCGTGGCAGTCACGTGACACAGATACAGAAAACACAACCTTAGTGGGGGGAGAGTTTATTGAACGTCTCTGCCTGTAAGATCCATCACCTGAGTCTCTAAAGTCGCCCGTCCATGAGCGTGAAACGTGCAGGTCCAGGTGTGTGTGTGTGTGTGTGTGTGTGTGTGTGTGTGTGTGTGTGTGTGTGTGTGTGTGTGTGTGTGTGTGTGTGTGTGTGTGTGTGTGTGTGTGTGTGTTACCCAGGTCGGTAACGGCAGCACGGCCGGCTCCTCAAAAACAGCCAGGAACAAGTTGACCAGGATGAAAACGTAGAGAAGCAGCTTGAAGATCCAGTGGTTGTAGAGAAGATAGAGCCTGGAAAACAGAGAGACTCGTAAGACGAGAGACAGGGATGACATGACAGGGAGACACACACGGGTAGAAGGGACTATTTATTTTATTTCTATTTTTTAAACAACTTTATCCTTATGAAAGCAAGTGTTATACAGTCCAACTTTCCTTATTTATTTAATCAGGAGGAAATCAGCACAAGAGCGACTCGTGGCAGCAACGGCAGCAAAAGTTTGTTTGATCCAACTCTGAGGGTCAGATATTCATTAACCTGGTGCTGAGGAGAGAATTAAAAAGATCTAGACGGAGATAAGGAACCACCAGATCTACCAGGAGAGAATTAAAAAGATCTAAAGGAGATAAGGAATGACCAGATCTACCAGGATCTGTCTCTTCATAGCTGCTCAGATACCAACACACTTCAGCAGCAGAGACAAACTAAAAACATTAAAAAGCTTCTCTCTCTCATTTCTAACTTGATATCAAACACAATCCACAGACCAGCAGCACATGTATCCTCTATATATCTATCTATCATCTCCTCCAGGTTCTACATCTTTATCTATCATCTCCTCCAGGTTCTACATCTTTATCTATCATCTCCTCCAGGTTCTACATCTTTATCTATCATCTCCTCCAGGTTCTACATCTTTATCTATCATCTCCTCCAGGTTCTACATCTTTATCTATCATCTCCTCCAGGTTCTACATCTTTATCTATCATCTCCTCCAGGTTCTACATCTTTATCTATCATCTCCTCCAGGTTCTACATCTTTATCTATCATCTCCTCCAGGTTCTACATCTTTATCTATCATCTCCTCCAGGTTCTACATCTTTATCTATCATCTCCTCCAGGTTCTACATCCTACTTCTCATCTGGGTGTCTAGAAACAAATGAGGGTGAGTCGAGTCGTGCTGAGTAGGAACTAGTGGAGAAGCGCCATGAGACATGGAGACTTGGACCTAAAGACTAGGACCTGGGAACTGGTTCTCACCTGACGGCCTGGGGCGATGTGTCAAAGTAGATGTTCCTGTTGAACTGAGCATCAGAGACGTAGACGGCAGCAAGATCAAAGTCCTGGAACAGAAGAGAGAGAAGAATGATGGAGTGATGGAGTATTTTTAACACACACCCTGTAGTACACTCGTACCCAGGTCGGCAGGTGTGTGTGTGTGTGTGTGTGTGGATAGAGTATTTTTAACAGTAAACATGTTGCTGATGGTCTCTGACTCCAGAAAGAGGAAACTCCTCCAGTTCACCATGAAGACCAGGAACCTTCTAGATCAGGAACCTTCTAGATCAGGAACCTTCTAGATCAGGAACCTTCTAGATCAGGAACCTTCTAGATCAGGAACCTTCTAGATCAGGAACCTTCTAGACCAGGAACCTTCCAATGAGGACTGAGCCGACCAAAGAGTCTGTTCTGGAGTCCAGGGACCAAGGACCAAACAAGGTTCTGAGAAACACAGGGAGATCCGTCCCAGAGCCATCGGCACCATTAGAAGACCGCACCGGGTCGGTCGGAGTTGAAGGTTGAGGGAGGGAACCAGAGGTTCCAGGAGACCCTGGAACTAGAGGACTGCATTGGGATTGGGTCCCCCGGGTCCCGCGGGACCCAATCCCAATCTCGCGGGAGCGGGCGGCTAAAAAACCCACTGCGGGATCTGGATGGAGTCTAGCGACAAGATGGAAATCAATGAGGTGGAAAATAAACTTCAAACAAAGAAAAAGCAAGGCCAGTCAGATATTTGGAGAAACTGTGTTTAGTGTCTGTGCAGCATCTTGGAAGAGAGACGAGGGATTGAGGTCCACAAACCTGGACCTGAACCAGGATCCAGGATGAGACCAGTGGACGTGTCCCAGAACCAGAACCACAGGAGGGGGTTAATGATGAAGAACCAACACTCAGAGTCTGGAAGTCCAACTCCAACAAAAACAACAACAACAACAACAACACGACTCCACACCTGCTCAGGTGCAGCCGTGAAGCCATCAGGCCTCCAGCCACGGGACTTTAACACCAGTATACTTTCAATCATTAAACTGTTCTCAACGTTGGGACCTGAGGAGCTGCAGCCCTACAGGTGACCCTACAGACCTACAGGTGACCCTACAGGTGACCCTACAGACCTACAGGTGACCCTACAGACCTACAGGTGACCCTACAGACCTACAGGTGACCCTACAGACCTACAGGTGACCCTACAGACCTACAGGTGACCCTACAGACCTACAGGTGACCCTACAGACCTACAGGTGACCCTACAGACCTACAGGTGACCCTACAGACCTACAGGTGACCCTACAGGTGACCCTACAGACCAACAGGTGACCCTACAGACCTACAGGTGACCCTACAGACCTACAGGTGACCCTACAGGTGACCCTACAGACCTACAGGTGACCCTACAGGTGACCCTACAGGCCTACAGGTGACCCTACAGGTGACCCTACAGACCTACAGGTGACCCTACAGGTGACCCTACAGACCTACAGGTGACCCTACAGACCTACAGGTGACCCTACAGACCTACAGGTGACCCTACAGACCTACAGGTGACCCTACAGACCTACAGGTGACCCTACAGACCTACAGGTGACCCTACAGACCTACAGGTGACCCTACAGGTGACCCTACAGACCAACAGGTGACCCTACAGACCTACAGGTGACCCTACAGACCTACAGGTGACCCTACAGGTGACCCTACAGACCTACAGGTGACCCTACAGGTGACCCTACAGGCCTACAGGTGACCCTACAGGTGACCCTACAGACCTACAGGTGACCCTACAGGTGACCCTACAGACCTACAGGTGACCCTACAGACCTACAGGTGACCCTACAGACCTACAGGTGACCCTACAGACCTACAGGTGACCCTACAGACCTACAGGTGACCCTACAGACCTACAGGTGACCCTACAGACCTACAGGTGACCCTACAGGTGACCCTACAGACCAACAGGTGACCCTACAGACCTACAGGTGACCCTACAGACCTACAGGTGACCCTACAGGTGACCCTACAGGCCTACAGGTGACCCTACAGGTGACCCTACAGACCTACAGGTGACCCTACAGGTGACCCTACAGACCTACAGGTGACCCTACAGACCTACAGGTGACCCTACAGACCTACAGGTGACCCTACAGACCTACAGGTGACCCTACAGGTGACCCTACAGACCAACAGGTGACCCTACAGGTGACCCTACAGACCTACAGGTGACCCTACAGACCTACAGGTGACCCTACAGACCTACAGGTGACCCTACAGACCTACAGGTGACCCTACAGGTGACCCTACAGACCAACAGGTGACCCTACAGACCTACAGGTGACCCTACAGACCTACAGGTGACCCTACAGGTGACCCTACAGACCTACAGGTGACCCTACAGGTGACCCTACAGGCCTACAGGTGACCCTACAGGTGACCCTACAGACCTACAGGTGACCCTACAGGTGACCCTACAGACCTACAGGTGACCCTACAGACCTACAGGTGACCCTACAGACCTACAGGTGACCCTACAGACCTACAGGTGACCCTACAGACCTACAGGTGACCCTACAGACCTACAGGTGACCCTACAGACCTACAGGTGACCCTACAGGTGACCCTACAGACCAACAGGTGACCCTACAGACCTACAGGTGACCCTACAGACCTACAGGTGACCCTACAGGTGACCCTACAGACCAACAGGTGACCCTACAGACCTACAGGTGACCCTACAGACCTACAGGTGACCCTACAGGTGACCCTACAGACCTACAGGTGACCCTACAGACCAACAGGTGACCCTACAGACCTACAGGTGACCCTACAGACCTACAGGTGACCCTACAGGTGACCCTACAGACCAACAGGTGACCCTACAGACCTACAGGTGACCCTACAGACCTACAGGTGACCCTACAGACCTACAGGTGACCCTACAGACCTACAGGTGACCCTACAGACCTACAGGTGACCCTACAGACCTACAGGTGACCCTACAGACCTACAGGTGACCCTACAGACCTACAGGTGACCCTACAGACCAACAGGTGACCCTACAGACCTACAGGTGACCCTACAGACCTACAGGTGACCCTACAGGTGACCCTACAGACCAACAGGTGACCCTACAGACCTACAGGTGACCCTACAGACCTACAGGTGACCCTACAGACCTACAGGTGACCCTACAGACCTACAGGTGACCCTACAGACCTACAGGTGACCCTACAGACCTACAGGTGACCCTACAGACCTACAGGTGACCCTACAGGCCTACAGGTGACCCTACAGACCTACAGGTGACCCTACAGACCTACAGGTGACCCTACAGACCAACAGGTGACCCTACAGACCAACAGGTGACCCTACAGGTGACCCTACAGACCTACAGGTGACCCTACAGACCTACAGGTGACCCTACAGACCAACAGGTGACCCTACAGACCTACAGGTGACCCTACAGACCTACAGGTGACCCTACAGACCTACAGGTGACCCTACAGACCTACAGGTGACCCTACAGGTGACCCTACAGACCAACAGGTGACCCTACAGACCTACAGGTGACCCTACAGACCTACAGGTGACCCTACAGACCTACAGGTGACCCTACAGACCTACAGGTGACCCTACAGACCTACAGGTGACCCTACAGACCTACAGGTGACCCTACAGGTGACCCTACAGACCTACAGGTGACCCTACAGACCTACAGGTGACCCTACAGACCTACAGGTGACCCTACAGACCAACAGGTGACCCTACAGGTGACCCTACAGACCTACAGGTGACCCTACAGACCTACAGGTGACCCTACAGACCAACAGGTGACCCTACAGACCTACAGGTGACCCTACAGACCTACAGGTGACCCTACAGACCTACAGGTGACCCTACAGACCTACAGGTGACCCTACAGGTGACCCTACAGGTGACCCTACAGACCTACAGGTGACCCTATAGACCTACAGGTGACCCTACAGACCAACAGGTGACCCTACAGGTGACCCTACAGACCAACAGGTGACCCTATAGACCTACAGGTGACCCTACAGACCAACAGGTGACCCTACAGGTGACCCTACAGACCAACAGGTGACCCTATAGACCTACAGGTGACCCTACAGGTGACCCTACAGACCTACAGGTGACCCTACAGACCTACAGGTGACCCTACAGACCTACAGGTGACCCTACAGACCAACAGGTGACCCTACAGACCTACAGGTGACCCTACAGGCCTACAGGTGACCCTACAGACCTACAGGTGACCCTACAGGCCCGGTTCTACGAGGGTGCATCAGCATTGCACCCTCAGTTTATGTGTTTGCTCAGTTGAAAAGACGAAAAGAAAACTGACAAATGCGCGCGTTGATCCTGATTTATGGTTCCGCGTTACATCGACGGCATAGGTTACGCGGCGACGCGCACCGTACGTTTGCGTCCCCACGTATCCACGCCGTAAGCTCTGCGTTGGTGCCATAAATCAGCCAGTGTCCGTCACTCATGCTTCCAGTCGTGAGGTGTTAATCTCTGGTCGTGAGGCGTTAATCTCTAGTCGTGAGGCGTTAATCTCTAGTCGTGAGGTGTTAATCTCTCGTCGTGAGGTGTTAATCTCTAGTCGTGAGGCGTTAATCTCTAGTCGTGAGGTGTTAATCTCTCGTCGTGAGGTGTTAATCTCTGGTCGTGAGGTATTAATCTCTGGTCGTGAGGTGTTAATCTCTGGTCGTGAGGTGTTAATCTCTGGTCGTGAGGTGTTAATCTCTCGTCGTGAGGTGTTAATCTCTCGTCGTGAGGTGTTAATCTCTGGTCGTGAGGTGTTAATCTCTGGTCGTGAGGTGTTAATCTCTGGTCGTGAGGTGTTAATCTCTGGTCGTGAGGTGTTAATCTCTGGTCGTGAGGTGTTAATCTCTGGTCGTGAGGTGTTAATCTCTGGTCGTGAGGTGTTAATCTCTCGTCGTGAGGTGTTAATCTCTCGTCGTGAGGTGTTAATCTCTCGTCGTGAGGTGTTAATCTCTCGTCGTGAGGTGTTAATCTCTCGTCGTGAGGTGTTAATCTCTCGTCGTGAGGTGTTAATCTCTCGTCGTGAGGTGTTAATCTCTCATCGTGAGGTGTTAATCTCTCATCGTGAGGCGTTAATCTCTCATCGTGAGGTGTTAATCTCTCGTCGTGAGGTGTTAATCTCTCGTCGTGAGGTGTTAATCTCTCGTCGTGAGGTGTTAATCTCTCGTCGTGAGGTGTTAATCTCTCGTCGTGAGGTGTTAATCTCTCATCGTGAGGCGTTAATCTCTCATCGTGAGGTGTTAATCTCTCGTCGTGAGGTGTTAATCTCTCATCGTGAGGTGTTAATCTCTCATCGTGAGGTGTTAATCTCTCATCGTGAGGTGTTAATCTCTCGTCGTGAGGTGTTAATCTCTCGTCGTGAGGTGTTAATCTCTCGTCGTGAGGTGTTAATCTCTCGTCGTGAGGTGTTAATCTCTCGTCGTGAGGTGTTAATCTCTCGTCGTGAGGTGTTAATCTCTCGTCGTGAGGTGTTAATCTCTGGTCGTGAGGTGTTACTCTCTCATCGTGAGGTGTTAATCTCTCGTCGTGAGGTGTTAATCTCTCGTCGTGAGGTGTTAATCTCTCGTCGTGAGGTGTTAATCTCTCGTCGTGAGGTGTTACTCTCTCGTTAATCTTTCGTCGTTACTCCACCTTTACTGCACGAGGCACGACCAACGATTGGGTCAAAATCCGTCCCGATCCAAAAAATAGTCGCACGACTGGAAAATTGTCTCAAAACGAGCCGACAATCATACAGTGTCTGCCCGGTTTAACAGTTTAAGATTCCCAGAATATTCTAATGTTTTGAGATAGGAGATTTGAGTTTTCTTAAACTGTAAACCATAATCAGCAATATTAAAATAATAAAAGGCTTGCAATATTTCAGTTGATTTGTAATGAATCCAGAATGTATGACATTTTAGTTTTTGTAATTGCATTACAGAAAATAAAGAACTTTATCACAAACAATATTCTAATTTTCAGTCTTGTATATTTACGGTTATATTTATTTTTGTTGCTATGTTTTATTTTCTGTTGCTAGATTGTCTGATGGGTGAGGTAGCCCAGAGTAAATGTAGCATTTTCTTTGTTCTGCAGCGATATTGCTGCAATAAAGCATTTAAAATACACTTTAAATATTGTTGTTTTGCTAGTATCATTCCGCTTGAAATGATGGGAAAATGCATAATTTAGTGTTGAATAATGTGCCAGGCATGTGCCCCTCCTCATTTCATCATTTTATACAACCGGCCCTACCGACAGGTGACCCTACAGGTGACAGGTGACAGGAAGCAGATTTCTCTCCAGGTAAGTTTTATGGGACCAGAGTCCAGGTTTTACTGGTGTCACGCGACCCTTCTCACCTTTTTATTAACATCACGTGACCCAGGACTCACCTCTTTACTCTCATCACGTGACTCTCTCACCTCTTTACTTGCAGCTTTTCCTCCGTTCGGAATCTGCAGCTTCTCCGCCGGCGCTCCAGGCGCATGCGCGCTGCTGTCCGGTTCCGACATTCCTGCAGCCCGAACCTCAGGAAACTTCTGCAAACTTTTCCCAGCTGGAATAAACTTTTATTCCGAACCTGGAGCCGGTTCTGATCCTGGTTCCTCTGGTCCTGGTTCTGGACCCTCAGACCTCAGACCCGCTCCGCGGGGCCGGACCAGAACTTTTCCTCTCTTCCGGACCACAGCTGGTCCACTTCCATCCCGGTCCGGACCGACTCAGCTCTGGACTCGAACCCGCAGCTCCGCCGCTTTAAAGAGGGGCGATGCGTTCAGGGGCGTCGGAAATCTGAGTCTCGGGCAGGAAGAAGTGACGTGGAAACAGAAACAGATGTGCAACAGCTGCTGTTAAAGGTCCACAAAGATAGTATTTCTTACTGAAAGAAAATCAGTCTATACATGATTTATATGAAACCATGTTAAAGTCTCTTGCTCTTTAATTTACAAATGTCGCTACGCTTAAACACTTTTGTTGAAATGTCAACCCCTGTGATTATTTTATTTTGTGATTATTTTATTTTATTTTTTTTTAATTTAATCTAGAAGATTATCTTGGAAAAAAATGTATAGTTACATATTCGCTTGTGTGTTGTGAACGTATGTTTCAGTTGCAAACTAATGTTTCCTAATAAGGATTTTATATTTTTGAAATGTTGAATAAAGTTTGTTAAAAAAAATAATATTATTTCTTACTTTGATTCTCGTAAAGAACGCGTTCTTGAACACCTATTGGATTTGATCATTATTTACGCTAAATTCTTTATTCACAAACAAACATTTGCTGGTGCTACTTCCTAAATCTGCTCCTTTTCTACTAGAATTAAATTATCTATGGTGTTTAGAGTGATAGTTTAGTGAGCTGTTTTATTTTTTTTATTTCTTTTTATGTATTTATTTTCTATTCTTTTTTTGCGTAATTAATTCTTATCCTGCTATAATTTTATATCCATTTTTTTAATTTTCTTTTTATGTTTCTATTTTGGAGGGGTTAAAAAAAATAAAGGGAAAGTGATTGTGATTGTGATTTTCTTTTAGTGATACTTTAGTGTTTCACTACGGTCACTGTATGTAGGGATCTTTCTATTGTTTTTTTTCTTCTTCTAAATAGTTATAAAGATGTATGTTCCATTGTTACTTTGGCTATTGATCTCAATAAAAAAAGGGAAAAAAAGAATTACATTCTCTCATTAAATGTCTTTATTTGATAAACAACAAAAGAACCAATATATTTTAAATCAACTATGAAAAGTTTTTCCCTGTTTCCTCCGACTAACATTTTATTTATAACTGTCTTGACCTTTTCTTATTGTTTTCCATGAATCTGATTCTATTCCTCATAGCTGTTTTATTTATTTATGTATTTATGTTATTCTCTATTTATTTACTTACTCATCTTGATTATGATTATGATTATTATTATTATTATTATTATTATTATGATTATTATTATTATTATTATTATTATTATTATTATTCATAATAGATGTTTTTATATTGATATTTTATGCATCATTGTATTTCTGTTCCACAATATTGTTGGTGTTTGTATGGCAAGATTTGCTAATAAAGTAAAAAAAAAAAGAAGAAAGAAATAGCTGCAGGTCCACGTGAACATCTTTAAAAACATCTTTAAAAACATCGTAGGAACCCAGAAATACCGAAATGAGACGACAAACATTTGAGTTTTTAAGAACATTTAAATATTTAATTGTGTTTGTGAAAACTCCCAAATGTGCAATTTTATAATCTGAGAAATGTTAACCTTTTTTATTTAGTCAAAAATTCGAGTTTTTTGTTATTATTATTATTATTATTATTATTATTATTATTATTATTATTATTATTATTATTATTATTATTATTATTATTATTATTATTATTATTTATTTTATTTTTTTTAATTATTTTTGAGGATTGGTTCTTTACTTGCGTTTTTTTTAAATCAGGACTTTTACTTCACTACATTTAAAAGTTAAAAAATATACTTTTACTTCGTTACTTTGACATTTGCCACCTCGTTACTCGTTACAAATTAAGATAATCAAATATTATATTTTGCAAGAAAGAGTTTATTTTTGGTGTTTTATTCTATACCACATTTCATTCACCTGAAAGTGAAATAAAAAAAAACAAGGGAAGGATCATTTTTGGTTGTGTTGCTTCTTTTCATGTGTACTATAAAATAGTTGTACTTTTACTTTTGATACTTGAGTATATTTAATGTGAGCTACTTTAAGACTTTTACTCAAGTAATTTTCTTATGGGTGACTTTAACTTTTACCAAAGTCTTTTTCAGTTGTGGTATTTATTTAATTGTGTTTATGAAAACTTTTCTCCCAAATTTGCAATTTTATAATCTGAGAAATGTTAACCTTTTTTTATTTATATAGATTTTGAGTCAAAAATTAAAGTTGTTTCATTTTATTATTATTATTATTATTATTATTATTATTATTATTATTATTATTACTATGCAGTTCCTCTACAGACCACTAGGGTTCATATTTCATCTGGTAAAATTATATAAATGAACACATTTATATAATTGGGGGCGTGGTCTTTTGATTGACAGCTGACTCCGCTGATGACGAGCTGTCAATCACTTTAGCTAATTAGTGAATAAAAACCCAACAGAGGATAAACATTCATATTTTAAAGAAATAGATAGATAGAACTTTTAATTCCTACATTATTTCGGGTTCCTGAAGGCACCGCGGGGAGTCACGTGACCAGCAGGATAACGGAAACCAGGGAGACGTTTATTTGGCAACAGTAGAATTAGAGAGAAGTAAAAACGTCTGTGTTTAATCAGAGAGAAGTAAAAACAGCAAAACTTGGTTCTTTCTGACAAACTTTTATTCTTTTACTTTGTAGGAAAAAAAAAACAGACTTGTAGTTCTAAAAAACACTTTTTAGTGTTCTTGGTCTCAGATAACTGAGATCTGAGACAGAATCTGGTGAATCAGCATCTTCCTCCTGTTAATGTACAGTTTTATAAACTATTTGTATTTTGCATCTGATTTAATATTTTGCTGCATCGGCCGTGTCTGTATTTAATTACAGTTTTGTGTTTATATTGTTTTATTATTGTATTGGACCAAAAACACAAAAATATGTCTGGAGCCGCAATTAATGAATAGTCTTGTATCAGAATTAGAATGAAGACAAATGGTGAAAGGAGAAATGTTGAGAAAAAGTGGAAATGTCGAGGAAATATTCAGAATTTTGTGAAAAAAGTCGAAATGTCGAGATTAAAAAGGAAAGGAAAAAGGAAGAAAAAAATAGAGAAAAAAGAAGAAAAAAGAAGAAAAATAGAGAAAAAAGGAAAAAAAGAAGAGAAAAGAAAGAAAGAAGAAAAATAGAGAAAAAAGGGAAAAAAAGAAAAAAAAGGGAAAAAAAGTCAAACATTTTTGAAAAATCTCCACTAGGGAAAAATAAGAACAATAAGAACTTTATTGATCCACTTAGGAGTAATTCATGTTTTATCAGCTATAGAGAACAAGGTAGTGCCGAAAAACAATATATATCCCCTTTACAAAAATAATAAAAATACAGAAACATATTTTCTCATCAACAAAACAAATTTAAAATTTTTCAAATAACAAAATAACATATTTGAACCATTTTTCAGACAATAAAATAACTGAAAAATCTGTTAAATCATCAAATATGTTTTGTTCATGAGAAAATATGTTTCTCTATTTTTCTTTATTTTCTTTATTCTTCAGGTCCAAACGGAGCAGAACAAACAGATTCAGGGACAGATTCTTCCCAAAGCTGAACTTTCTCAACCAATAAGCTCCTCATAATGTGCAATATTCTCTATCCATTATGTGCAATATTATTCTCTCATTCACTCATTTCATAGTGTATATATAATTACGTTTCTCATTTTGTTGTTTACATAGTTTTTGCATGTGTGCACTTTTATGGAGCTGCTGCCTGATCTCATTATACCATTAATGATAATAAAGGCTTTTATTCTATCTATTCTATTCTATTCTATTCTATTCTATTCTATTCTATTCTATTCTATTCTAGAGGACTTTGGGACTAGTCAGTAATCGTGTTAATCCTCCACTAGTGCAGAAATATTGTTAGTGCAGTCGCCACACAGATCTGATCTCTGATGGAAACATTTATAGAGATTCAACATCATCATCTTCTTCTCTGTTATTCTTTTCTTCTCCGTGTTATTGTGCTGCATTTGAATAGATTATTCAAATTATTCAAATTATTATAGCTTCATACCCCCCTCTAGCTTCATACCCCCCTCTAGCTTCATACCCCCCTCTAGCTTCATACCCCCCTCTAGCTTCATACCCCCCTCTAGCTTCATACCCCCCTCTAGCTTCATACCCCCCTCTAGCTTCATACCCCCCTCTAGCTACATACCCCCCTCTAGCTACATACCCCCCTCTAGCTTCATACCCCCCTCTAGCTTCATACCCCCCTCTAGCTTCATACCCCCCTCTAGCTTCATACCCCCCTCTAGCTTCATACCCCCCTCTAGCTTCATACCCCCCTCTAGCTTCATACCCCCCTCTAGCTTCATACCCCCCTCTAGCTTCATACCCCCCTCTAGCTTCATACCCCCCTCTAGCTACATACCCCCCTCTAGCTTCATACCCCCCCCCTCTAGCTTCATACCCCCCTCTAGCTACATACCCCCCTCTAGCTTCATACCCCCCCCCTCTAGCTTCATACCCCCCTCTAGCTTCATACCCCCCTCTAGCTTCATACCCCCCTCTAGCTACATACCCCCCTCTAGCTTCATACCCCCCCCTCTAGCTTCATACCCCCCCCCTCTAGCTTCATACCCCCCTCTAGCTTCATACCCCCCTCTAGCTTCATACCCCCCTCTAGCTTCATACCCCCCCCCTCTAGCTTCATACCCCCCTCTAGCTTCATACCCCCCTCTAGCTTCATACCCCCCCCCTCTAGCTTCATACCCCCCTCTAGCTTCATACCCCCCCCCTCTAGCTTCATACCCCCCCCTCTAGCTTCATACCCCCCCCCTCTAGCTTCATACCCCCCTCTAGCTTCATACCCCCCCCCTCTAGCTTCATACCCCCCTCTAGCTTCATACCCCCCTCTAGCTTCATACCCCCCCCTCTAGCTTCATACCCCCCTCTAGCTTCATACCCCCCTCTAGCTTCATACCCCCCCCTCTAGCTTCATACCCCCCTCTAGCTTCATACCCCCCTCTAGCTTCATACCCCCCTCTAGCTTCATACCCCCCTCTAGCTTCATACCCCCCTCTAGCTTCATACCCCCCTCTAGCTTCATACCCCCCTCTAGCTTCATACCCCCCCTCTAGCTTCATACCCCCCTCTAGCTTCATACCCCCCTCTAGCTTCATACCCCCCTCTAGCTTCATACCCCCCTCTAGCTTCATACCCCCCCCCTCTAGCTTCATACCCCCCCCTCTAGCTTCATACCCCCCCCTCTAGCTTCATACCCCCCCCTCTAGCTTCATACCCCCCTCTAGCTTCATACCCCCCTCTAGCTTCATACCCCCCTCTAGCTTCATACCCCCCTCTAGCTTCATACCCCCCCCCTCTAGCTTCATACCCCCCCCCTCTAGCTTCATACCCCCCCCTCTAGCTTCATACCCCCCCCCTCTAGCTTCATACCCCCCCCCTCTAGCTTCATACCCCCCCCCTCTAGCTTCATACCCCCCCCCTCTAGCTTCATACCCCCCCCCTCTAGCTTCATACCCCCCTCTAGCTTCATACCCCCCTCTAGCTTCATACCCCCCTCTAGCTTCATACCCCCCTCTATCTTCATACCCCCCCCTCTAGCTTCATACCCCCCCCCTCTAGCTTCATACCCCCCTCTAGCTTCATACCCCCCTCTAGCTTCATACCCCCCTCTAGCTTCATACCCCCCTCTAGCTTCATACCCCCCTCTAGCTTCATACCCCCCCCTCTAGCTTCATACCCCCCTCTAGCTTCATACCCCCCTCTAGCTTCATACCCCCCCCTCTAGCTTCATACCCCCCCCTCTAGCTTCATACCCCCCTCTAGCTTCATACCCCCCCCTCTAGCTTCATACCCCCCTCTAGCTTCATACCCCCCTCTAGCTTCATACCCCCCCCTCTAGCTTCATACCCCCCTCTAGCTTCATACCCCCCTCTAGCTTCATACCCCCCTCTAGCTTCATACCCCCCCTCTAGCTTCATACCCCCCCTCTAGCTTCATACCCCCCTCTAGCTTCATACCCCCCTCTAGCTTCATACCCCCCCCCTCTAGCTTCATACCCCCCCCCTCTAGCTTCATACCCCCCCCCTCTAGCTTCATACCCCCCCCTCTAGCTTCATACCCCCCTCTAGCTTCATACCCCCCTCTAGCTACATACCCCCCTCTAGCTTCATACCCCCCTCTAGCTTCATACCCCCCTCTAGCTTCATACCCCCCTCTAGCTTCATACCCCCCCTCTAGCTTCATACCCCCCCTCTAGCTTCATACCCCCCTCTAGCTTCATACCCCCCTCTAGCTTCATACCCCCCTCTAGCTTCATACCCCCCCCCTCTAGCTTCATACCCCCCTCTAGCTTCATACCCCCCTCTAGCTTCATACCCCCCTCTAGCTTCATACCCCCCCCCTCTAGCTTCATACCCCCCCCCTCTAGCTTCATACCCCCCCCCTCTAGCTTCATACCCCCCCCCTCTAGCTTCATACCCCCCTCTAGCTTCATACCCCCCTCTAGCTTCATACCCCCCCCCTCTAGCTTCATACCCCCCTCTAGCTTCATACCCCCCTCTAGCTTCATACCCCCCTCTAGCTTCATACCCCCCTCTAGCTTCATACCCCCCCCCTCTAGCTTCATACCCCCCCCCTCTAGCTTCATACCCCCCCCCTCTAGCTTCATACCCCCCCCTCTAGCTTCATACCCCCCTCTAGCTTCATACCCCCCTCTAGCTTCATACCCCCCTCTAGCTTCATACCCCCCTCTAGCTTCATACCCCCCTCTAGCTTCATACCCCCCCCTCTAGCTTCATACCCCCCTCTAGCTTCATACCCCCCCCTCTAGCTTCATACCCCCCTCTAGCTTCATACCCCCCTCTAGCTTCATACCCCCCCCTCTAGCTTCATACCCCCCTCTAGCTTCATACCCCCCCCTCTAGCTTCATACCCCCCTCTAGCTACATACCCCCCTCTAGCTTCATACCCCCCCCTCTAGCTTCATACCCCCCTCTAGCTTCATACCCCCCTCTAGCTACATACCCCCCTCTAGCTTCATACCCCCCCCTCTAGCTTCATACCCCCCTCTAGCTACATACCCCCCTCTAGCTTCATACCCCCCCCTCTAGCTTCATACCCCCCCCTCTAGCTTCATACCCCCCTCTAGCTTCATACCCCCCTCTAGCTACATACCCCCCTCTAGCTTCATACCCCCCCCTCTAGCTTCATACCCCCCTCTAGCTACATACCCCCCTCTAGCTTCATACCCCCCTCTAGCTTCATACCCCCCCCTCTAGCTTCATACCCCCCCCTCTAGCTTCATACCCCCCTCTAGCTTCGTGTGTGCGTGCGTCCATGCGTTCATTTTTGTGTGCGAACGTGCGTTTTTTCGGGCGTTTTCGACATTTCAATTTTTTTCTCAAAATTTCAACTTTTTTCTCAAAATTTCAACTTTTTTCACGACTTTTTTCTCAAAATTTTGACTTTTTCATCCAAATTTCAACTTGTGTTAGGGGACACTGTGTTAGGGTTAGGGTTAGGAATTTGAGAAAAAAAGGCGAGGAAAAAAAAAACCTGAAAAACTTGAAAACCTGAAAAAAAGTGTAAAAAAAAACCTCCCTCCTTCAACACAGAAACCAGAGGTTTCCATCGTTGCCATGGTTGCCACGGTTTCCATCGTTGCCATGGTTGCCACGGTTGCCACGGTTTCCATCGTTGCCATGGTTGCCATGGTTTCCATCGTTGCCACGGTTTCCATCGTTGCCATGGTTGCCATGGTTTCCATCGTTGCCATGGTTGCCACGGTTGCCACGGTTTCCATCGTTGCCATGGTTGCCATGGTTTCCATCGTTGCCACGGTTTCCATCGTTGCCATGGTTGCCATGGTTTCCATCGTTGCCATGGTTGCCACGGTTGCCACGGTTGCCATCGTTGCCATGGTTGCCACGGTTTCCATGGTTTCCATCGTTGCCACGGTTGTCACGGTCAAATCACATTGACGGTTTAGAGCAGGTTTTTATTTCACTTCATCCTTTGTTTTTATGCAAAATACTGTCAACTGTTGATTTAATTGTGGAAAACTTTCCCGAAAATAGAACTCTGGATATTTTTCACAGAAACAATTTACAATTTACAGACTTTTTTTCTTATTTTTGTGGAAACTTCTTGAAGTCTCGTAAAAACTACATTTGACTCAAAGGTTTGGAGGTTTGTTGTCTCCTGCGGGTGCAGTACTGCGCATGCCCACCAGATGGCGGTGTTGAATGTCTATTTAAGATAAGATAAGATATCCTTTATTTTCTCCCTCAGTGGGGAAACTTATTAAGTTAAGAGTTAAGAGTCATAAAACAAGTGAAAGTTAATTTCTTTGACTTCAACAGACAAACACGGTATTCATTTTCAGTTTCTGGGTCCCAGTACTCACTGTTCCACTACTTTGAGGACATTTCCAAAAGTGTCTGAAGATTCATTTTGTTGTAAACAAACATTTAAATCCTTTATGAAACATTTTTGAAATGAATTAAAAAAAAGAACAACACTTTCCTCTTTTTTCTCCTTTAAAGTCCTGATTTTCAGTTGTTGTAAAATAAGCAAATGTTTGACTTTAGAGGTCCTTTTTTTCCCAATTACCACATTAAAACATTTTTAGAAACAATTGTGCAAATTTTCAACAAAAACACTCAGAACATCAGACTTTTATAATCTCAGAAATATTGTTTGTAAAGTGAAACACCGTCAGGTTTACTCACTGATCCTGATTAAACTGATCTTTATTAAAAACATAGTTCAGTAACGACACCTTTTATCTCAGGTATGAACTTTATCCTGCAGTGCGCATGCGCGGCCGCTAGATGGCGGTAAAATCACGCCGGTCGATTATTAAACATCATAAAACATCAACTTTCTTCCCAAGCAGCTCTTGTTTGGTTAAATACAATTTTTTTGAATATATTTTATTTATTAGGGGTAAAGGCCCAGTAGAACAGGATTAATTACACATTTAAATTGAGTATCATATTATTTCTGTATGTCAGTTTACAATCTATAGAATATTTGACACATTAAATAAACTGAGAAAAAAGATACAGTACAGTTTACTTTCTAGGATGTTTTCCTTGATTTAAGGACAGAACATTACACAATTCAACGAAAATAATGATAAATAACTGAAAAGTATTTAATGTAATGATTAAGTATTAAAGCTACACAGTATACATTAAAAAATAGATGAATAAAAAGAAAAAAACTAAGAAAAAGTAAACAAAAAGGAAGAAAAAAGAGAGTGTAAGAATGTAAGAAAGGGAAGAAACTTATTATAAACTTTGTTAGAGTTTCCTTTCTCTGAATATCTGATCTTTTCAGCTTCAGAAATGGTTAAATACTATTTTGAAAGAATACATAAATAAAATATAAACGTTTTTCACGTGTTTGTTCTGTAGTTTTAAAGAACGGCTGAAAATGTAGAATTGTTTTATCTTTTCCCTTTTTTATTAACATACAGAACAAAGAACAAAAGACATCGAGTTTCAATATTTATCTAGGTGTGTGTGTGTGTGTGTGTGTGTGTGTGTGTGTGTGTGTGTGTAAATAATATAATGAAAATAAATAAATACATTAAGAATATTAATTTGAAAAATAAATAAATAAATAAATAAATAGATAATTATCATATAGAGTGATATAATATAAAGTAATATATGTAATACTAAAATAGCATATAATAATATAATAATATCCTAATATAACATAATAATTTTTATAATATAACATAACAAAATGACATCACCATACTATATTATATAACAATAAAATAATACTATAATAAAACATCCATGAGATCTCATAACATAATATAATAATACAATGTAAAACAATATATCATGATTATTATGATTATTACTCTAATTATTAGAATTAGAGTTGGTAATATATATACTGTATATATATGTTACGGTTAATGTAGAAAAACGGCTATTTTGCAAAATAGCCGTCGATATTTCATAGTTCCTTTTTTCTGCTATAACTTTTGAATGGTTTAACATAGGAAGTCGTGGGTGGTGTCGTTTCTGATATACTGATGGAGGACGGGGGCCGTGAGTGCGAGGGCCCGTTCATCCGTTCATCTCTGCTTGCAGCTTTCATTGGTCTTGTAGCTGCTTTTAGCTCCGAGGGTCCCGCTGCAGGTCTGGATTCTAGGGTCTGGATCCAGACCTGCAGGTCTGGACTCTAGGGTCTGGATCCAGACCTTTACCGACCACTAGAGTCTGGATCCGGACCTGCAGGTCTGGATTCTAGGGTCTGGATCCAGACCTGCAGGTCTGGATCCAGACTCTAGAATCCAGACCTGCAGGTCTGGATTCTAGAGTCTGGATCCAGACCTTTACCTGTCCCGCTACAGTTCGCTCTGGTTGGCCTGCAGTTACCTGGTCAGGTAGAACTGGACCCCTGATGGTTTGCCAGCCTGTGATTGGCTCCTTGTGGTTCAGAATCTTGTTATAATAATACTAATAATAATAATAATAATAATAATAATACTAATAATACTAATAATAATACTAATAATAATAATAGTAGTAATAGTAGTAATAATAATAATAATAATAATAATAATAATAATAATAATAATAATAATAATAATATTTTTTATAAATTTTATAAAAAAAATGTTTCCACTGTTTCTTTCTTTCAACCAACTGTATATACTGTTCATATTTCTGTGATTATACATATTTTATATATATATATATTTTTTTTTAATATATTTTTTATTTCTGACTTTTCAGTCTTTTTACCCCTCCCCTGCATGTGTGTGCTAAGTGTACTGCTGACAACAAAATAAGTTTCCCCACTGAGGGAGAAAATAAAGGATATCTTATCTTATCTTATAATAATGACCAAGGGGGAGCAGGTATATTGTGAACAGAGACTCAGAAAAAGTGCTTTCAGTCAGTCTGCATTCTCTGTTAAAGCTGCACTAGAATGGAACTCCATCCCTGCAACTATCAGAGAACTGGACACATACACTTTATTTAGAGCTCATTTAAAGAAATGGTTGATTAATACTCAGCTCTGTCAGCACTAAAACCTAACTGCACCTTTCTGTACTTTACACCTTACTGAACTTCCCTTGCTGTCTTGCTACCACTGGTCTCATGTACCTGTATGCATGTCTTGTGGTTTTTGCAATCAGACTGTTTTATGTATTGTATATAATGTGCATGCTTACTATGCCTGAGCTTCTGCTTTGCATATTTAATACCCCTCATTTTTATTGTTTTGCATGTCTTGCATTATGAGCATCCGTGTGGCATGTTTAAACAATATCTGACTGTAATACAAAGGTGACCTGAATGATGTTCTCGTTAACATTATTTATTTTATTTTTTCGCTAACATTATTTTATTTTTTCTTCTTTTCTTTTTATTATTGTTCTGCATGCCTATAAATGAATTGTAATTTCAATCTTACATTTGTGTTTTGACTCTGTAACATCTGTCCAGGGACTACAGATGAAAAATAGCCTCTTGGCTAACTCTGGCACATTTACAGCAATGTTTATTAATGTGCATTGTCCCTGTCAAATAAACCAAGAAAATAATAATAAAAAAAATAAATAAAGATGGTCCTAATACTGAGCCCTGGGTAACCTCTCTGATGATACTTTCCCCAGGGCAACATGCTCGGTTCTCCCAGTCAGACGCCAGCGTCCTCCCTCTGCTCCGAGAAGACGTGACATTCACAGAAAACATTCAAGGCCAGTTTAAAATAGGTATTAGATGCCATAATAGGTCCACTTTAACTCTTCAGGAACCATTTAATTATTATTCATTCTTTTTGTTTTATTTTATTTTTCAATTTTTGTCAAATAAATCATATCACCAACGTACAAATACGAGACATAAATTGTAAAAGACTTAAAACTGTTTTCCACACATTCTTTATTTGTAAATAATAAAAATGAACTTTTTATATATATATTTATATATATAAAACATACACATCATTTGAGCCACATCTGTTGTACAAACAAAAATGTTGCAGTGATTTTTTTCTCTAATCTTCTTATTTTAGTGGAAGTTTGTAAACAATCATCGACTTTTTCTCCCGTTAATACTGAAAAGAAAAGAAGAAAAAGGAACTGACGTCACCGACGATGGAAAGAAAAGTGGTGAGGTGGGACCGAACCGGACCGCGGTGCGTTCAGGGCCCGCGGTGCGTTCAGGGCCCGCGGTGCGTTCAGGGGCCCGCGGTGCGTTCAGGGCCCGCGGTGCGTTCAGGGCCCGCGGTGCGTTCAGGGGCCCGCGGTGCGTTCAGGGGCCGCGATGCGTTCAGGGCCCGCGGTGCATTCAGGGGCCCGCGGTGCGTTCAGGAGGCCGCGGCGCGTTCAGGGTCCCGCGGTGCGTTCAGGGTCCCGCGGTGCGTTCACGACCCGCGGTGCGTTCAGGGGCCCGCGGTGTGTTCAGGGCCCGCGGTGCGTTCACGACCCGCGGTGCGTTCAGGGCCCGCGGTGTGTTCAGGACCCCGTTCAAAACCACGGTGCGTTCAGGGCCCGCGGTGCGTTCAGGGTCCCGCGGTGCGTTCAGGGTCCCGCTGTGCGTTCAGGGCCCGCGGTGCGTTCAGGGCCCGCGGTGCGTTCAGGGTCCCGTTCAAAACCGCGGTGCGTTCAGGGCCCCGTTCACAACCGCGATGCGTTCAGGGTCCGCGGTGCGTTCAGGGTCCCGTGGTGCGTTCAGGGTCCCGAAGTGCGTTCACGGTGCGTTCAGGGCCCGCGGTGCGTTCAGGACCCCGTTCACAACCGCGATGCGTTCAGGGGTCCGCGGTGCATTCAGGATCCGCGGTGCGTTCAGGGCCCGTGGTGCGTTCAAGGCCCATACCCCCGGAGTATTTACAGCGTTCAGATCTGAGACTGAAATCGTGGCGTCGAAACAAACGTCGGATCTGATTCGTCCACGTTTTTTTGGGAAACCCCTGGGGGGCGTGGCCGGGAGTGGGCGGGGCTTGAGGGGCCTGGAGTGGGAGTGGGCGGGGCTTGAGCGCTGCTCCGTGCAGCTGTACAGTACGTGGATCCTCGACATCGGCGTAATCTGGGGTTCGGTTTGAGGACCGAGGGGGCGTCGACCTCCGGCTGACCTCGTGGGAAATGGCTTCTTGGTTTTTATCTCTTTAAATATTCAAGTACGAGCAAAATCTGTACAACTGCATGCAACAAACAAGCGGCCCGACAGGAAGTGGAACTAACACACGCATCTACGTCACTTACCTTGTTGAGTTTTTATTCTTCTTGGCTTTTACAAAAGTGTGCATGCAGCTCGGAACAGCTCGGGTCATGCTGGCCCCGCCCCCTTTCTCCCGGGGGGCGGAGTCTGACGGTTCCGGCGCGGGGCTAGCTAGCTAGCTAACCCGGACGAACATGTTCACGGAAAAAAACGCACGAGGAAAATGTGAGAGACGTTCTGAGAAACGGACCCAACTGCCTTCGTTTTTTTTTTTAAACTATGTTGTTTTTTCTTCTTTTCTTCAAAAAGTTAAACTTTTTGTCGTAAAAAAATCAAGCTGTTTTGTGCTTGTGTTTATTTAAAAAAAAGTCTAATGGAGGTTTTGGGTGGAAACCTTAAACGTGCTGCGTGAGGGAAGGCACGCCCTCCGATGTGAGAGTCCCGCGGCGGTACCAACGTTACCGCGGCGTTACTGCGGCGGTACTAGCACTACCGGTGGTACTAGCGGTAGCGCTAACGCGCCTCGGATACCTCGATACAGAGACGACCCGCTAGCGGAACGAGGAAACCACGTCTACCGTCAGGAGTAAAAACCTGAGGAGCCAACTGCACCGCCGGTTAGCACGTGGCTAACTTAGTACGTGGCTAAATTAGCACGTCGGCAATATAGTACGTGGCTAACTTAACACATGGCCAACTTAGCACATGGCTTACTTAGAACGTGGCTAACTTAGCATGTGGCTAACTTAGCACGTAGCTAACTTAGCATGTGGCTAAATTAGCACATGGCTAAATTGGCATGTGGCTAACTTAGCAGGTGGCTAACTTAGCACGTGGCTAACTAAGTACGTGGCTAACTTAACACATGGCTAACTTAGCACATGGCTAAATTAGCACATGGCTAAATTAGCACATGGCTAAATTGGCATGTGGCTAACTTAGCACGTGGCTAACTAAGTATGTGGCTAACTTAGCACGTGGCTAACTTAGCACGTGGCTAACTAAGTACGTGGCTAACTTAACACATGGCTAAATTAGCACGTGGCTAACTAAGTACGTGGCTAACTTAGTACGTGGCTAATTTAGTACGTGGCCAACTTAGCATGTGGCTAACTTAGCACGCTAGTACCCTGTTTTATCTACAAAACTGATTTCACCAAAAACTAGTTTTCCATTTCCTGTAGAAAATAAACGACCCTTACTGAATCCCGCCGGTTCTTGGTCTGGATCTGAATTATGGACCGGAACCAGGACCAGTTCTGGAGGATTCAGGTTCCCCCCCTAAAATCTGCCATAACGATTAGTGTCATTATTAGACTAAGATTAGCATTAGCAGTAAACATGGAGCCGTAGCCACGCCCACCACAACCACCTCAAGTTACACAAATACAAATGATTCTTTTACAGTTTTTAGCCCAGGTGGGCCCAGAAGGGACACACTGGGATGGGAAAAGGGACTGGTTCCCATAAAGTTTCAGGCTAGCAAGCTAGCAGGCTAGCCCAGACTGGCAGCTTAGCAGTAAAACCTTGTTAGAAGGAAAATATACTCATGTGAAGGCCTCACTTTATTCACTATACTTTTACTTCATTTTACTATGTCATGTGAACTTTTCCCCAGAGCTACTCCTCAACTCCTCAGATCAGTTCTGATCCAGGTCCACAGGTGTCCTGGGAAGGGGAGGGCTAGTGAGGGCAGAGCATCTTGTTTTTATTCCACCAGGGAGATTGTGACTGGAGCGGCCGGCCAAAGCCGTCAAGGTCAGATTATAGAATCAACAATTGTATTTAGGACAGGCAGACTCCAGTAGTTTTCCATCTGCCTTAACATTTATTAATCAACTATATGCTCGTAATGTGATACTGAATGATGCTGTGGTCCACACTACACCCACACCACACCTACTTCCGGATTGTACAAACTATAATCCTACACCCACTTTCTACTGTAATTCCACACCCACTTTTTGTGTCTTTAAATAAACTCTGCTGGGTGCAGTCACGGATTACATTCCTTCTGGTGAATAAATTATCAAATTAAACTACAAATCCTTCAGCGGCCTGCAGGTTCAAGCAGGGATGCGGCACCTACAAGGAATGATGGGAAAGTTTATTAGGACGGTATTTGAGACGTGCTAACGCAGGAACAATGGCGTTGGACTGGTCACGACTTCATGTTAGAGTGGGCAGAGCTAGTGACGGTGCAGTTGGCCCCAGATGCGTTGTCATCACGCCCCTCCCCACCCCCCTCCCCCCACCGGAGGACATGTTTACCAGCTCTGGTCACGCCCCTTTTTTCTCATCTGGCGTTCTTCCGTCCGAGCGACGCGGCGACGCGTCGGACTCGCTCTTGGGAACATCTAGGGGGGAAGAAATGAACGACAAAAACAAACACTCGCTCGGACCCGAGGTGCCCCGTAACCATGGCAACCACGGGGGGGATATTGAGGGGCGTGGCTTCAGGAATGTGGGAGGGACCAAGTGACGTGGCTCCGTGATCTAGGCACCAGAAGGAGGCCCCCCCGGGCTCCCAGGGGCCCCCTGGAGGAGTGGAGGGGGGTTCCACTACATTCCCATGCTTACGTTTACATTTCTCTGCTTCGCTCTGATTGGCCGATACTCGGGTCTGTTCTAGTCTTTATTTTATTTTCATGGACATGAAACACTGAAATGTGACGCTCCCTGCGACGGCGGGAGTGATTGTCAGGTTTCCACAAAAGCTTTCTCTTTCCAATGTTTTTTTGATTGTTGATGTCCCACATGTCCGTGCCGGGCCTAGCCGCGGCGGCGCCGCTAGGTCCGCTAGCATCGGACCCCGGGTCGTCCCGCTAGGATCGGACCCCCGGCGGCCCGGACGAGCTGTCCAGCGACGACTGTGAGGCTCTCCTGGTCAGCGAGGCTAACGTAGGGTCCACCAGCGAGGACGGAGGGAACAGCTTGTACCAGCCAATCACGGTGCTGGACAAGTCCAGCTCCTCCAGCAGGATTTGGGCGACGCCCATGAAGCTCTTGTGGTCCATCCGGCCGTAGTCACCCCAGACGATCACCTGCGGGCCGAGAACAAGCTGTTAGCCATCGTTAACCACCTGTCAGCCATAATTCACCACCTATCAGCCATCATTAACCACCTGTTAGCATCATTAACCACCTGTTAGCATCATTAACCACCTGTCAGCCATCGTTAACCACCTGTCAGCCATCATTAACCACCTGTTAGCCATCATTAACCACCTGTTAGCCATCATTAACCACCTGTTAGCATCATTAACCACCTGTCAGCCATCATTAACCACCTGTCAGCCATCATTAACCACCTGTTAGCCATCATTAACCACCTGCTAGCCATCATTAACCACCTGTTAGCCATCATTAACCATCTGTTAGCCATCATCAACCATCTGTTAGCCATCATTAACCACCTGTTGCCAACATTAACCACCTGTTAGCCATCATTAACTACCTGTTGCCAACATTAACCACCTGTCAGCCATCATTAACCACCTGTCAGCCATCATTAACCACCTGTTAGCCATAATTAACCACCTGTTAGCCATCATTACTCACCTGTTAGCCATCATTAACCACCTGTTAGCCATCATTAACCACCTGTTAGCCATCATTAACCACCTGTTAGCCATCATTAACCACCTGTTAGCATCATTAACCACCTGTCAGCCATCATTAACCACCTGTCAGCCATCATTAACCACCTGTCAGCCATCATTAACCACCTGTTAGCCATCATTAACCACCTGTTAGCCATCATTAACCACCTGTTAGCCATCATTAACCACCTGTTAGCCATCATTAACCACCTGTTAGCCATCATTAACCATCTGTTAGCCATCATCAACCATCTGTTAGCCATCATTAACCACCTGTTGCCAACATTAACCACCTGTTAGCCATCATTAACTACCTGTTGCCAACATTAACCACCTGTCAGCCATCATTAACCACCTGTCAGCCATCATTAACCACCTGTTAGCCATCATCAACCATCTGTTAGCCATCATTAACCACCTGTTGCCAACATTAACCACCTGTCAGCCATCATTAACCACCTGTCAGCCATCATTAACCACCTGTTAGCCATCATTAACCACCTGTTAGCCATCATTAACCACCTGCTAGCCATCATTAACCACCTGTTAGCCATCATCAACCATGTTAGCCATCATTAACCACCTGTTAGCATCATTAACCACCTGTCAGCCATCATTAACCACCTGTTAGCCATCATCAACCATCTGTTAGCCATCATTAACCACCTGTTGCCAACATTAACCACCTGTCAGCCATCATTAACCACCTGTCAGCCATCATTAACCACCTGTCAGCCATCATTAACCACCTGTTAGCCATCATTAACCACCTGTTAGCCATCATTAACCACCTGCTAGCCATCATTAACCACCTGTTAGCCATCATCAACCATGTTAGCCATCATTAACCACCTGTTAGCATCATTAACCACCTGTCAGCCATCATTAACCACCTGTTAGCCATCATCAACCATCTGTTAGCCATCATTAACCACCTGTTGCCAACATTAACCACCTGTCAGCCATCATTAACCACCTGTCAGCCATCATTAACCACCTGTTAGCCATCATTAACCACCTGTTAGCCATCATTAACCACCTGTTAGCCATCATTAACCACCTGCTAGCCATCATTAACCACCTGTTAGCCATCATCAACCATGTTAGCCATCATTAACCACCTGTTAGCATCATTAACCACCTGTCAGCCATCATTAACCACCTGTCAGCCATCATTAACCACCTGTTAGCCATCATTAACCACCTGTTAGCCATCATTAACCACCTGTTAGCCATCATTAACCACCTGTTAGCCATCATTAACCACCTGTTAGCCATCATCAACCATCTGTTAGCCACCATTAACCACCTGTCAGCCATCATTAACCACCTGTCAGCCATCATTAACCACCTGTTAGCCATCATTAACCACCTGTTAGCCATCATTAACCACCTGCTAGCCATCATTAACCACCTGTTAGCCATCATCAACCATGTTAGCCATCATTAACTATCTGTTAGCCATCATTAACCACCTGTTAGCCATCATTAACCACCTGCTAGCCATCATTAACCACCTGTTAGCCATCATTAACCACCTGTCAGCCATCATTAACCACCTGTCAGCCATCATTAACCATGTTAGCCATCATTAACCAACTGTTAGCCATCATTAACCACCTGCTAGCCATCATTAACCACCTGTTAGCCATCATTAACCACCTGCTAGCCATCATTAACCACCTGTTAGCCATTATTAACCATGTTAGCCATCATTAACCACCTGTTAGCCATCATTAACCACCTGCTAGCCATCATTAACCACCTGTTAGCCATCATTACCACCTGTTAGCCATCTTTAACCACCTGTTAGCCATCATTACCACCTGTTAGCCATCATTAACCACCTGTTAGCTATCATTAACCATGTTAGCCATCATTAACCATGTTAGCCATCATTAACCACCTGTTAGCCATCATTACCACCTGTTAGCCATCTTTAACCACCTGTTAGCCATCATTGACACCCATTTAACCCGGGAGAAGAGTTCAAGATTTCAAGAGGCTAACCCAGACTAGCATGCTAGCCCAGACTAGCATGCTAGCCCAGGCTAGCAGGCTAACCCAGGCTAGCGGGATAGCAGGCTAACTCAGTTTAGCAGGCTAGTCCAGACTAGCAGCTTAGCTTCCTAGCCCAGGCTAGTCCAGACTAGCAAGCTAGCAGACTAGCAGAACCACCAGATCCGTCTGCTGGAAACCTCAAACATTTTACCTTCGTCAGACAAACCATGAATCAGTGACTCAGTAAACTCTGCAAACACTCAGGACTGGGAGGGGGTCCAAACTCTGGCCCGTGGCTGGACCTGGGTCGCCGGGACGAACCAGCTCACCTGCAGAACCTGCTCACCTGCAGAACCCGTTCACCTGCAGAACCCTCTCACCTGTAGGACCTTTCCCGCCGGACTCTCCTCGAACGTCAGCGCCTGCTGGTAAAGCGGGTCCAGCGTTTTCCGCGCGATCTTGGTTTTCTTCTTGGCGACGTACGCGCCGTTATTGAGCAGGTAGACCTTAACGTAGGGAGCTGGGGACACGGAGACAAGTAATAATAATAATGACTTGGTTTTATATAGCTCCTTCAAGGCACCCAGAGCTTTACAGAGATCATTATTCATTCATTCACATTCTCTCTGGTGGTGGTAACTACGTTTGTAGCCACGGCTGCTACGTTTGTAGCCACGGCTGCTACGTTTGTAGCCACGGCTGCTATGTTTGTAGCCACGGCCGCTACGTCTGTAGCCACAGCTGCTACGTTTGTAGCCACAGCTGCTACGTTTGTAGCCACAGCTGCTACGTTTGTAGCCACGGCTGCTATGTTTGTAGCCACGGCTGCTACGTTTGTAGCCACGGCCGCTACGTCTGTAGCCACAGCTGCTACGTTTGTAGCCACAGCTGCTACGTTTGTAGCCACAGCTGCTACGTTTGTAGCCACGGCTGCTATGTTTGTAGCCACGGCTGCTACGTTTTTAGCCACAGCTGCCCTGCAGACTGACAGAAGCGTGGCTGCCATATTGACCAAACGGCCCCTCCGACCACCACCAACATTCATACACATTCACACGGGGCAGGTGGGTAAGGTGTCTTGCCCAAGGACACTACGACAGCAAACTGGGACAGAGCAGGATTCCAACCCAACCTTCCGATCATTGGACGACCCGCTCTACCACCTGAGCTACTGCCGCCCCAAGTGGAGGACAGTCAGGAATGGAGGACGGTAACGAGTGGAGGACAGGAAGGACAGACGGAGGACGTCTTACCCGGGAGGGACTTGGACCCCGGTTTCTGGACGAGTCCCCGAGCCCTGATCACCTCGACCTCCAGCTGACTCTTCTTCTCCATCATCCCGATCTGGATATCGCCTTGGCAACGGGAGGAGAGAGAGAGAAGGGATTAGAAGGAGGTCAGAGGAAAAGATGAAAAATCAAGTGAGAGGAGAAAAGAGGAGAGGAAGAAGAGAGGAAGAGGAGAGGAAGAGGAGAGGAAGTGGACAGGAAGAGGAGAAAAGAGGACAGGAAGTGGACAGGAAGTGGACAGGAAGTGGACAGGAAGAGGACAGGAAGTGGACAGGAAGTGGGCGTGGCCTCCTACCGATGGCGGGCGTGGCCAGCGTCTGCCGGCCCACCAGCTGGGCGGGACCAAGTCCGTCCAGGAAGTCGCTGAACTGACTGCTGGCGGCGACGTTGACGCCGGAGAACATCAAGCTGTGGAGAGAGAGAGGTCAGGACAAGATACCGGGAAACGGGGACTTGAATCAGGAACCAGGAATCAGGACCTGGGACTGGGAACTGGTTCTGGACCTGGTTGAAGGGAGAAAAATATGTTTTGTGTCCTGAAATGCCCTGAATTCCCAAAACACAGTCTGCACCTGCTGTTTATTAACAAATGTAACTGTAATATGTGGCTTGTTCCCACGGGACTGAGTTCCCGTGGGAAGCGACTTGGTGTGAGAGCTCGCGTAGGGGTGAAGGGGCCCTTTCCCCTCCTCACCAGCTAGGAAAGTTATAAAGACGGGACAGCCGGAAGTTCGAGCAGAGTCAGCTGCGGGTTTTGTGCACGACGCCCAGCAGATTTTTTTGGCCACTCTGTCCAGAACTGTTCGGCTCTCCAGTCTTCTGTGTCGAGGTAAGAGTATTATAAGGCCTTAGCGCTGTGTAATTGTCAGTAATCTTGCTCTATCATTTGTGGGGGATAATTTGACACATTTATCCTAGCAAAAGAGCAATTGTGTGTGTGTCTTCTATGTGCAATGCTTGCTTTTCTTGTGGTAATAAAGATATTCATATATCATTATCGCAAAAGCGAGTGTGTGTGTGTGATTCATTTTGGTGCAGCCGACCACTCTCGAGCCTTAATCGATTTTCTCCCAAAACACCGGTCCCGGTCCCGGTCCTGGTTCTAGTCCTGGACCTGGTTCTGGGTTCCCGGTACCAGGTCCAGAACCAGGTCGTGGACCCGGTCCTGGACCTGGTTCTGGACCCGGTCCGGGTTCTAGTCCTGGACCTGGTTCTGGGTTCCCGGTACCTGGTGCAGGACCGGGTCTAGGACCAGGTCCTGGACCTGGTCCTGGACCCGGTCCTGGTTCTGGGTTCCCGGTACCTGGTGCAGGACCGGGTCTAGGACCAGGTCCTGGACCTGGTCCTGGACCCGGTCCTGGTTCTGGGTTCCCGGTACCTGGTGCAGGACCGGGTCTAGGACCAGGTCCTGGACCTGGTCCTGGACCCGGTCCTGGTTCTGGGTTCCCGGTACCTGGTGCAGGACCAGGTCCAGGACCAGGTCCTGGACCTGGTCCTGGACCCGGTCCTGGTTCTGGGTTCCCGGTACCTGGTGCAGGACCGGGTCTAGGACCAGGTCCTGGACCTGGTCCTAGACCCGGTCCTGGTTCTGGTTCTGGGTTCCTGATACCTGGACCCGGTCCGGGTCTAGCTGGTACCTACTTGCCCTCGGAGGTGCAGCTGTTCATGCTGCCGTTGTTGGACTCCCTGCTCGGCTGCCGGCTCATGTTCCGGGTCAGTTCCACCGCCATGCCGGTCTCTGTGCTGCGCTGGATCGGAGCCCCTTTATCACGCTTGGACTTCCCTTCTGGGGGAGAGACATGGGTCAGAACCTGGTACTGGTACCAGTACCAGTACCAGCACCAGCACCAGTACCAGTACCAGTACCAGCACTAGTACCTGTACCGGTACTGGTCTCGGTGCTGCGCTGGATCAGAGCCCCTTTATCACGCTTGGACTTCCCTTCTGAGGATCAATATCAATATCAATATCAATATCTGAGGATCAATATCAACATTAATATCAACACCCTCTTCTTCCGGCTCTCGGTGAAGGCGGATGCTTTTCTGCTCCTCTCCCTTATCTATCTTCCCTGCTACTGCTTTTGTTTGTCTCGTCTTCAGAGTCTCTTCTTTTCACTCCTCCGAAACTCTACAATCATGGAATTGATTAACTGGTCTCTCAGTGCGACGAGAAGTCAGGGGGTAAGGGAGCCCTCTTGCCCCGATGGGACATTTTTTGCCGGATACACAATGGATTCCTGGAAACATTGGAAGCCTTTGTGTTTGGCGATCCTGTCTGTCGAGGACGTTGAAGATGCTTCATAATTGGATTTATGATAGCAGGATTTCTCCTAATTGTAGTGGGGGGATTCCTGGTCTATCAACAAACGCGTAAGTCGTTGACAGCTGTTCTGGCTCTTTCAGAGCTGCTGGACGTGGCTGAAGGATCAAGCAAGGTGATCAACACTCAAACTTTAACGTTGGGGGAGCAAAGCCGTAAGCTGGATGCGATTCTTGAACAGAATCGCAGGCTGGCGCCGGTCTTTGATCTCATTGGCAAGATGGATAAGACCTTGGAGAAGTTGGAAGCTCGGCTTGGCGGGAATTGATCACAAATTCATCTGTTTGGAGTCGGCATTGATGAACCAGAGAGTAAAGGCAGACGGAAAATTACTGAGTCTGTCTGTTTGCAATATAATTGTTGATTCTATAATCTGGCCTTGACAGGGCAGCCTGGCCGATCGCTCCAGTCACAATCTCTCTGGTGGAATTCTAAAAAAGGGTCTCTGCCCCCACTAACCCTCCCCTCTCAGGAACATCTGTGGACCTGTTTCAGAACTGACCGAGCCCCCTGATAACATCAAGAACATAATGTTCATTGATGACCCGATTAATATCATTGATAAACTGGTTATCAATGAAGGTGATCAGTTCGTCAATGATGATGATCTAGTCATCAATGACATCATCATAACCTTATGATTGTCATTGACGACTTGATCATCGTCATTGATGAGCTGATCAACTGATCCCGTCATTGATGACCTGATACAGGTTATTAACACAAGGCCAATAGACAAAGACACCAGCAGGTCTCCAGGTGTCCCCCCCCCCCGGTTGCCGCGGTAACCCCCCCCACCCTCCGGTTGCCGTGGTTACCCACCAGGCCCGCTGATCTGCGAGGTGCTGCGGGAGCGCCGGTTCCCCACGATGGCGACCACGCGGGCGCTGAGGCTGGAGCGCCGCCGCTTGCCGGCCCCGCCCACCGAGCCCAGCGCCGTGTCTGATTGGCTGCCGTCGGTCCGGTCCTGGTAGATCTCCCCGCTCACGCTGGAGCTCTTCAGCAGGGAGCGGCCCACGGAGCGCATCCTCCTGCTGGGGGGACAGGACAGAGACGGGTCAGTCTGGGGGGGGGCGGGGGGAGTTCTTATGGGGGAACAACTCAGAACTGAATGGATCAGGGGGGGGGTCGGCACAGCTGACGGCGGTCGGGTTGATGTTTGGTGAAACAACGTGGGAGTAAATAACTGAGGAGCATCTTGAATCCCGGAGGAGAGACCCGGGTCGGTGCTGCTAGCGGGTCTCAGACCTGAGGCCGGGTTACCTGGAGTCCCTGGGGTCTCAGACCAGGTCTCAGGGGTCCAGGTCTTACCTGCCCTCTCTGGAGTCCCCGGACTCCCTGGAGTCCCCGGCCACCGTGTGCCGGCGTTGCCTCAGTTCCTGGGAGAACCTCCGTTTTCCTGCCGCCCTCCTGCGGTCCTCCTCCCCCTCCACCCCCCAGGAGATCCGCCGGTCCTTCCGGTCCTCCTTCCTGTCCTCCTCCAGGGACTTGGACCTGGTGGACCCGGGTGGCCCCGGGGGTTTGTGTGTGTGTGTGTGAGTGTGTGTGTGTGTGTGTGTGTGTGTGTGTGTGTGTGTGTGTGTGTGTGTGTGTGTGTGTGTGTGTGTGTGTGTGTGTGTGTGTGTGTGTGTGTGTGTGTGTGTGTGTGTGTGTGTGTGTGTGTGTGTGTGTGTGTGTGTGTGTGTGTGTGTGTTCATGCAGCAGCCATGCAGCATGCAGTAGAGAGAGAAACAGCCAGAGATTAGAACATGCAGACGGACATGAAGGATCGGAGCAGCGGTTCTCAACAGGTCTGGATCCAGGACCACCGTCCCCCCTAGAGTTTTTGGTTTTGTTTTAGTTAAATAAATCACTGTTTTGGGAACTCCTGCCTCCTGCTCTCCTGCATCTGGGTCCAACTACGCCCTTCACCATGTCCCTATTCCAGTGGTGGTCCCAGACGGACCCCAGCATGGCCCCGTTTCTCTGCCTGCACCTCAGCCGACACCCAGACCCCTGCCGAGGACCCAGTGTCCCCCAAAGCCGGCCCCTCAGACTCTGCCTGCTCCCCAGCCGGTACCAAGACCCCTGCCCAGGACTCTGCTCGCGCCTCAGCCCAAGCCAAGATCCCGAGGACGGCCCTCTGAGCTCTGACTATGCGTTAGCCTGGGCCCTCTTCCAGACCCCCTGGGTTGGTTTTCTTGGGTGTTTGTTATTTAAATCTGGGATCTGTCCCTTGAGGAGGGGGTAATGTCACGGTCTGTCACTTCCTGTTTTATTTTGAAGCCCATCGGTGCGTCTGAAATGCCATACTAAACAGTATATACTGTTGAGACAATGTCACACCATTGTGACGTGAAGCTCCAGCTTCCTACCTCCTGCAGGGCAGACACCTTTTGAAGTGGCTTCAACACAGACTTGAACCACGGGAATGCCATATGATGAAGTTCCTGACTGATATGTTAATACCAACTCATTTGGCCACAGACTTGAACCACGAGAACTCCTTATGGGGTAATTTACAACTTAGTGACAGTCATGCCAAATACCCGATAACGGCATTTGGCCACAGATCACATCTGACTGTAAATTACTTTTTGTCTCTCACTTGGCTTGTTTATTCCTGCCTACTACTACTGTACTTTGAACTTACTGTATAAAAGTCATGATTCCAACCACTCTGGGTCAGCACACCAACCCAGACACGCTCTGTAGGTCTGCTCACCGACGGCTACTGAATAAAACTCTCTACACCACAGCGGACTTCTGAGCTGGATTTTATATTATTCTTCGACAATACTCAAAAAGTATACTTTAGTTCGGCACACTTTTGAGTAAATATCAGTAGTGTGCATTAATTCAGACGTTTTACTCAGAGCCACATGGCACGTTGGGAGGGGGAGGTGGTACCATGGTAACAGCAGCAGTAGCAGCACCGCTCCGCTCTTTCCCGTTTATCCTGGCCCAAACAAGATGACATTATATAATATTATTATATACCAATATTATAATATTAATATTATATAATAATATTATTATACTTAATATTATATATTATGACATATACTTATCTGCGCAGCACTTAACACTTCAGTATTTGTATTTCAACTTCGACTTTTTTCTCAAAATTGTATTTCAACATTAATCTCGCCATTTCGAGTTTTTTCTCGACATTTTGACTTTTTTCTCGACATTTCGACTTTAATGAAAAAAAAATCTTCCCCCTCTCAAATATTTTTTCACCTGCATGGCCCTAATACTCTTCCGTACATATCTCATATATTCTTCCTATCCTTCCTTACATATATTGAGGCGTTTCGCCTCAATATATGTAAACAAACTTTTCCTATGGTGTCAACTCGCATTACAGGGCATTATCGCCCTCTACTGGTCAGGAGGATTAATGGCACGTTTCCTTCCCCAGGCAAAGGCCCACGACCAAATGGAAACATGTCTGCGACCCCCTTCGGGGGCCCCCCCCACCAGTTGAGAACCCCTGCTCTAAGAGGACGGGGACGGGGCGGTGGGACAGACCTGAACCGTCCCCCCGGCTGCTCCGACTGGATGGACATGCAGCTGGTGCTGCTGAGGCGGGAGACGCTGCTGGCGCGGGACGGTGCAGACGCGTCGCTCATGTCGCTGTCGGTGGAGCGGGCCGAGGCGTTGTCGCTGCTGCGGCGCTGCTCGGCGTACATCTGGGGGGACAGGGGGACAGTCAGGGTACCAGGACCAGGACCAGATCTACCACAGGAACCAGGGGGGGCAGCGGGACAGACCTCCCGCTTGGTCTTCAGGTCCGTGTTGGGGTCCCGGGACGTCGGGGGCCGGTACTGGTGCACCTTCAGTTTCCGGGCTCGTTCCTCCACCGCCAGAGCTGAGAGACAAGAGACACGGGGGAAGATGAGACACCAGACCAGGACGGAGACTCGTCTCTGACTAGTGTTTCTGTCAGCCTGTTTCAACTTTAGCTCTCATTTTAGTTTTCATTAGTTTTAGTCACGTTCATTCTGCTTTTAGTCGTGTCAAGTTTCAGTCGACTAAAAGTCTGAGTATTTTAGTCTCATTTTAGTCAGAATTGTCCAGGACCATTTTAGTCTTGTTTTTATTCCTCTACGATATTGCATTATATATTTAATTAGAAAATTTCCTCGCAGAAATTTCGAGAGTGCCACGGGGGGCTGCTGCCCATTTGTGTACATTGATGCATTTTTCAGCAATAAAGGTGAAGGACTCAATACCGAGTCCAATGACCCCACCCACGACTCTCTATGTCAAACCATTCAAAAGTTATCGGACTATCACATATAGACCAATCAGAAGAAAGGGCGGGCTAATTTGCACCAATCATGGTCAAGGACTCAATACCGAGTCCGATGACACCACCCATGACTCTTTATGTCAAACCATTAAAAAGTTATAGCATTATAAGTTATAGCTGGTCGGGGCTATTTACTGGTGGGGTATTTACTGTTTGGGGGTATTTACTGTGTGGGTATTTACTGGACATATACGTATCACTTAGCAACCAAACGCATTTTAATTGAATTGTGGGAAGTGTCTGCTCGGCTAGTGTCCATCAATCCACACTAAAAAATTTCTCCAGAATGAGTATGGATAGTACATACTACTGAGTATGGATAGTACATACTATTGAGTATGGATAGTACATACTATTGAGTACGTTCTAATGTTTCGGACGCACTAAAAAATCTCACACACTCATTTTGCATATTCACTAGGGTGGAAGTGTGCGATTTCGGACGCAGCCATTGAGTCAGCAGCTGACTTCTGGTTGCTAGAGGCAACAAGAACCTCTCTTCAGAACCTTCCGGTTTGGCTGTGAGAAAAACACAGATTTTGGCTTCTGACAAGGTCTCAAATAACTCTGATTTGTGAGAAAACAGTAGCTCGTAGCAGAAAAACGAAAACATTGTGAGAGACACAGAACCCGGCAGATTCTGACAATCTTAATTTTATTCAGATATTCCTTAAAATGAGTGAGTAAGCTCAGTGCAAAGTCAGAGTGACATTTTTTTGAAGAAAACTTTTGATTACATTACAGCCAATGGGGACAGAGACAGGTATTGGCGGCGCTCTACCCCCTCGCAAAAACCGTTTGGTGTTTTGGAGAGAAGAGAAGTTTTCCTCCGTTTTGAAGTTTGAATGACATTTCTATGTGCAAGTATGAGAAGGTTAGGTGACTCAGAAAAAAGGTGAATTTTGTCTTTCTTTTTTAACTTTTTCCCATCCGCTGTGAATGGGTTTTTTTGGCCGGTTTTATGGGAATAACTTTGGGAAAAATGGGAATTTCAACACCAAAATTCATAGCACACTATTCCCGATCGAGCCGCATGTTTTGATAAATGATTCGCCTGGGTCCTCCGAAATCTGTAGGAGGAGTAGCAAACCGAAATCTGGCCGGAAAAGGCACTCCTCTCCATTGCCATGGCATAGCTATAGAGGCACCAATTATCGTTATCGTCACATGACCAGCATTTTTGTTGCGTCTCATTTTCCTCAGGTGATAAAGGTTCATTGACGACGAGCACTTTAATTGGATGGATGGATGGATGGATGGATGGATGGATGGATGGATGGATGGATGGATGATGGATGGATGATGGATGGATCACCTTGCTCGATGCTGCTGCTCTGGGCAGGAAGTTGGGGCAGCTGTCGACCTCGTCGCCCTGAGGTGGGAGTTCCCGCCGGGGGGGAGGAGCCTCCGTGGGGGAGGGGCCTGGGAGACACAGGAGAGAACCGGCCAATCAGGGGGGGGGGGACAAACCTGACGACATCAGCAAAGGTCAAGGGTCAAGGGAGGGGGGGGCGACTCTACTGCTACCGGGCCACGACACTCGTCAATCACATCTTTCATGGAAACACAAAAAACACTGATGGACATTTAACACCACACTGCTAGGATGCTAGGATGCTAGGATGCTAGGATATTAGGATACTAGGATGCTAGGATGCTAGGTCCCCCGCCGCAGCTAGCAGGTCCATGGACTCCAAGTGGAGTCCAAGTGGAGTCCAACTGGGGGCTGGATGGACCTGGAAGACCTGAAGAGAGGGGCCCGGTAGTTGGTCCCCTCCTCAACACATGGTACATCCAGCTCAACAGTCCAGGTGCCCCCAGGGGCCCCGCAGATGGATCCACCAGGGACCACATCTAGACGCTGGCTGGGCGCTGGGGAGGAGGTCAGCACAGGGGGCGGTTCAGGGGGATTGTGGGTTGTGGATAGTGGATTGTGGGCATGCACCTGTCCGGGCGAGGCGAGTTAGGACAGGACAGCACGGTCTGGCTGAAGGGCCTCAGGGGCCTCAGGGGCCCCCCTCTCCCTCTGCTGCCCCTCAGGATGGAGGTGGGCTGCATTCGGCTGCCGTTGGCCAACGAAAAGAAGTGAAAACATAAAACCACGTTTACACAGCAGATGAAAGAGTCTCCTGGTGATCTTCACGCCTCGGACCTCGGTTAGCTGCATGGGGTCCCGCGGAGGCCCCCCAGAGGGGCCCCAACCCCAGAGGGGCCCCCAACCCTGGACACCTCCATATGTTTGGAGACCCACTCTGACCCACTGTCCAGACCGGACCTGGTCAACAGTTTTCTGCCTGGTCGGTTTTACGGTAATAACTTGTTTATTTATTATTCTTCCGGCTCTTTTCTGCTCCTCTCCCTTATCTATCTGCCCTGCTACTGCTTTTGTTTGTCTTGTCTTCAGAGTCTCTTCTTTTTCACTCCTCCGAAACTCTACAATCACTCTACAATCGCAGGCTGGCGGCGGTCTTTGAGCTCAATGGCAAGATGGAGAAAACCTTGGAGTGGTTGGAAGCTCGGCTTGGCGGGAATTGATCACAAATTCGTCTGATTGGAGTCGCCATTGATGAACCAGAGACTGAAGGCAGACGGAAAATTACTGAGTCTGTCTGTTTTCAATATAATTGTTGATCCTATAATCTGACCTTGACAGAGCGGTCTTGGCCGATCGCTCCGGTCACAATCTTCCTGGTGGAATGTAAACAAGATGACACTGCCCCCACTAACCCTCCCCTCTCAGGAACATCTGCGGACCCTGTTTTCAGAACTGACCGAGCCGCCTGATAACATCAAGGACATTGGCTGAGAGCAGCTCTGGGCGAAGGTTCACTGACTCATCGCTACACATACAGTTACTGATAAACACACACACCTCCCTCAACTCAACGCCTTCCTCGGCCCCTCCCTCTTATCAGCCGCCCCCCAACAGCCTCCGGGTTCGACCACCACGGAAGCCGTGGCCCTCACTTGGATGAACTGGGCTGGGATCCCCCCCCCTCGACTTGCCCACCCCCCCATACCCACAAGTTATGATGTTGTTTCGTTGTGTGTATGTTGCTTTTCTGTGCTGAGGTGTTTTTTTGCACCTTGACACTAGGTATTAATACACAGTGTGAAGATCCTTTTTTTCCCTCCTCCTCCATCCCAGTGTCATCCTTCCTCTAAAAATGGCGTCCGTATTAATGGTGCCATCGGTGTGAACCGGAGTCAAGTTCTCTCGTCTGATTCATGTCTGACCTGCAATAAAGCTTTTTCTGATTCTGATTCTGATTTAAGGTGTCACCAACGATTCTGCAGCCTGTATGAGTCATCAGCTAAGCCCCGCCCCCCTGCTCCACTGCGATTGGCTGGAAATGGGAAGGTGTTCGTATGAGCGTTTTTTTTTCTTTTTTCTTATGTATGTATATGTAACTTTAGCCAGAAATGTGTGATGCCCGAAACTAACGAGGGAGCTGTGATACCCAAACCCTAACTAAATATCTATGAACCCTAAAAGTAACCACATAGCTATGAAGCCTAAACATAAACAAATCGCTATGAAGCCTAAACCTAACCAGATAGACGAATGGACATGAAAAAGCTTCAATGTGTGACGACTTGGAGTGAGGATGTGTTTTTATGAAGGAAACATGAAGACATTCACCGTCCTAAAACCCAACAATGTTCTGTAGAAACCCGGGTCTGAGAGACCTGGAGAATCCTCGGTCTCCGTTTTCAAGGACAAAGCCCGTTCCAAAGATGTTGGACATCGTGTAAAATGTAAAAGACAACAGAATCAGACGAAGTGCAAAGCTCATCATGAATCCTGCGTTTGTTTCACAGAGTTTCTGGGTTTCAGGTCGTGACGGTGATTCTGGGTTTCAGGTCGTGACGGTGATCAGTGATTGGGTGAATCTTCCCGTCGTACCTGTCTCGGTCGGAGGAGTGGAAGTTGGTGTCGGGCCTCAGGCAGGTGGTGCTGGCGCTGCGGACTCGGTCCAGCGACGGCTGCAGGTCGCTGTAGCGGGACGACGTGGCCACCGGGGGGGACAGAGACGGGGGACAGAAAACAGAGACGGGGGACAGAAAACAGAGACGGGGGACAGGAAACAGAGACGGAGACCAGGTCAGCAGAGGAAGAACCAGACACCTAAACTCATGAAGCTCCGACGCTCCGCCCGTCCGGATGGGAGGCCGGCGGGTTGCCATGGAAACCAGGACCCAGAATAATGGAGGAGACAGTGACTACGTTTCCATACATCAATAACCCTTTTAAAACCCGAATATTGGCAATAACCGGAATTTGCACGGCCATGTAAACACCAATAACCCCTTTTAATAACCCGAATTATCTCATATTTGGGTTTTAAAAACCCGAATATGAGCCCTGGGTTCCTCCTTTTCTAACCCGAATATTTGGTCATGTAAACACCTAACGGGATTTCTACGGAAGAGTATTAGGGCCAGGCAGGAGAAAAATATTGAGAAAAATGTATCGAAATGTCGAGATTAATGTTGAAAAGTCGAGAAAGAAGTCAAAATGTCGAGAAATGTCGTAAAAGAAAAATGTATTTCAACTTTATTCTTGAAATTTCGACTTTATTCACGAAATTTCGACTTTATTCTTGAAATTGTATTTCAACATTATTCTCAACATTTTGACTTTTTTCTCCAACTGCACAATAAAAAAAAATCTTCCCCTCTCAGATATTTTCTCTCCTGCATGGCCCTGATTCTCTTCCGTACGATTTCCCCATCAAAAGGAACAGGAATTTGTTTTCTGCACATGTTCTTTTCCCAAGGAATCTTGGTCTTTTGAGTCCAGGAAGTTCTTATAAACACGGAGAAACCAAGACCAGGAGGAGACGTATTTTCTGGACTATAAGCTGCACCTCCATATAAGCCGCATCCGCTCTATTTAAAATAAAAGATATTTCAGCTGCAGATATTTCTGTTAGATTAGATATTTACTACATGTACAGAAGGATTTTGAACTGTAAATGATGTACATGTTTGTACCTAAATAGATCTTTCCTAACAGTGTCTTTTAACACGGCAGCAACTTTGCTGATTAAAACGGGACAGAACCAAGAGAAAATAACCAGTATTTATTTATCTATTTATCTGTTTGAAATCTGCTTCTACTTCTATCTGCTAAAGAAGAAGTAGCGTATTCTTCTTTGCATTTATTAGGGCCCGAGCACCTTCAGTGCGAAGGCCCTATTGTATCTGTAGGAATTTTTTTTTTTTCTTTCTTTTTCTTTCTTCTGACGAAAGGAGGGCCTTTTTGCCCCCCTAAACGTGCCCAAAAAGTCACCAAATTTTGCATGCAAGTCTGGCCCGGCGAAAAATTTGATATTTAATGGTTTACATTAATGGGCGTGGCAAAATGGCTCAACAGCGCCCCCTAGAAAACTTTGTGCCTCAAGCCCCACGATACGGTTTGACGTACATGCACGAAAATTGCTACACACCTGTATCGGTACACAACTTAAAGAAAAGTCTCTTGGCGACATGGCCGAAACCCAACAGGAAGTCAGCCATTTTGAATTAATCGTGTCACTTTGGCGCAATTTATGCCATTCCTTCGGCAGTTAATTCAGCCCGAACCGTAACGAGCCCCCAAGTGTGTTATACATCAAAATGTGCGTCTCCATCCTGCGACTACACGCATTACTTTTCTCTTTCAAAAGCGTTACCGTGGCGACGCTAGATGCCAAAAAGCGCGCCCACCCTTCATCTGGTTGGTTCAGACAGAAAAAACTTTGCGCCTCAAGCCCCAGAATACGGTGTGACGTACATGAACGAAAATCGCTACACACCTGTATCATGTCGCAACTTAAAGAAAAGTCTCTTGGCGCCATGGCCGAAACCGAACAGGAAGTCGGCCATTTTGAACATTCTGAATTAATCGCGTAATTTTGGAGCAATTTATGCCATTCCTTTGAGAATTAATACGGCCCGAACCGTATCGTGCACCCAGGTGTGTTATACATCAAAATGTGCGTCTTCATCCTGCGACTACGCGCATTACTTTTCTCTTTCAAAAGTGTTACCGTGGCGACGCTAGACGCCAAAAAGCATGCACCCCCTTCATGTGATTGGTCCATATTTGATAGTTCTCCAAAAGTCACCAAATTTTGCATGCAAGGCAGGCCTGGTGATACATTTGATATTTCATGGTTTAATGGGCGTGGAAAAATGGCTCAACAGTGCCCACTAGAATACTTTTCTCTGCCATAACTTTTGAATGGTTTGACATAAAGAGTCGTGGGTGGTGTCATGGGACTCTGTAATGAGTCCTTGACCATAATTGGTGAAAATTAGCCCCGCCCCTTCTTCTGATTGGTTGTCCCGATTTTCTGCTATAAATTTTCAATGGTTTGACATAGGAAGTCGTGGGTGGTGTCATTTCTGATATGCTTATGGGGGGCGGTGGCCGTGAGTGCGAGGGCCCGTTCATCGCTGCTTGCAGCTTTCATTTTGTCTTAGTTTTGATTCTAATTCCGGTTAGAGCGCCCCGAGCGGTGGAAGAAAAATCCACAGAATAGAATAACCTTTGTATAAGCTGCATGGTTGAAAACCTATGAAAAAAGTAGCGGCTTATAGTCCAGAAAATACGGTAATCACTTCATAAATGTAATGAAAGATATGAACAATTCTCCATTTGTAGACGGTAGAAAGTACCGGGATAGCTAGATTTACAAAAAGGTGAGAGAAAAGTGAAGCAAAGCAGGATTTGTAGGAACGCCAGACCAGATCAAGCTCCACTGGAAGACGCTGGAAAAGGAATTAAATAATTCCGAATTAAACTATTTTCCTTCCAGTTTACATGGAAATAGTAATTCTGAATTGAGGTTTACATGGAAAACACGTTTGATGGTCTTTCTCCAATTCCTCTCCAGGTCTGGGGGTTGGGAAGGTTCTGATTGGATAGGGGGGGGACCGGAAGTTAAACTACCGGAAGAAAAACTAACTTAGCCGCTACAACTTTGAAAAGATGTTTCCTGTTTCCATCTGTTCTTTTAATGATTTGTATTTCTTAAATAAATGGTCTCTGCTCTTGACCAGCGTTTACTGCTGCTGCATCTTGAAACTTTGTTTGGAAAACCAGCCCAGTGGAATATAAGGTCATGGAGACAGACGGGCGAGGGAACGAGCAGAAAGAAAGACAGGATTAATTTAAAGAGGAATGAGTGAATACATTTTTTAAATTTATTTATTTATTTTAATTTATTTTATTTATTTATTTACATTTTATTTTTATTTGTTTTTTTTTGTTTGTTTTTCTCTTTTTTTATTTTCTTTTTTCTATTCCTTTTTTATTAATTTATTTTTTAAATGTATTTATTTAAAAAAAAAAATTTTAAATGTATTTATTTATTTTTTCTTTGAATGAGTGTATACATGATCGCGGAATTATTCTATTGGGATTTAAAATCGGAATAACCCAGCCACTTATTTCGGAATGGCCATTTTCATTGGGAATTAGGTGTTTACATGGTCATTTTTACTCATTTTAAATCGGATTTAATTTTAATTCTGAATGAAAGAGGAATTAAACTCCCCTTGTAAACGCACTCAATGTTTCAGTAACCGGAATATTGACCTTAACCCGGATTTTGACTGCATGGAAACGTAGTCACTGTGGGCGTGTCCTGTGTGGAGGGGGCGTGTCCCGTGTGGAGGGGGCGTGTCCCGTGCGGAGGGGGCGTGTCTCTTGAAGGGGGCGTGTCCCTTGAAGGGGGCGTGTCCCATGATAAGGGGGCGTGTCCTCACCTGACCGCCACCTCGTCGGTGAACCTGAGCACGCGCTGCGTGAGGACGGTGCGGGCCGGGCCCCCGCCCTCCGGGGGGCCCCGGGGGGCCTTGCTCTTTAGGCATGCAGGGAGGGTGGAGCTACGTCCGTAAGCCCCGCCCACAGCAGGAGACAACCAATCAGCATGCAGAAGGAAGGCAAACGAGAACAGAAAGTGACGCATGCAAGTGAAGAAGAGAGCAGTGAAACTGTACGTGAAGGGTTGGGGGGGTTTAGGAGGGTTTAAGGGGGTTTGGGGGTAAATATGAGCCCCGATGACGACTCGTCACTTTTCTCAACAAAATCAGGCAACAAGGTGAAACGTGGGCGATGGAAATAACTCCCATGATTCATCAGCAACCAAATAGCTATGAAACCTAAACGTAACCAAATAGCTGTAGCTTTGCTGAAGGAACCAGCTCGTTCAGCTCGTGGTTTAACAGTTTTCTCGGTTCTCAGTCGATACTGAGAAAAATAGTCTGGTTTCAAAACCACGTGTTTAGAAACAGCAGCCGTGGTTTGTATCTGACGAACATGTGAGAGGAAGCAGCTAATCGAGGATAAAATGGGGTAAAGGTACAGGTGACGCTGACGCCTCGTTTCCACATCTGTGTTGTTATTCTGGTTTAACTGGTTTATTCCTCATAAACTCCTGCTATCTGATCTACGAGCCAAAGTCCAGCTTTTGTTTCTTCCGCCTCTGGAATTAACTTTTCTGTCAATTTTAGAGCGACGGGACTCAAAGAATTAACCTGCTAAACCAGTGACCACGTTAACAACGTTACACTGTTGCCCATAAAGTTCAAATCATTTGGTTTTCAGAAACATTCCTCTATTTATTTACTATCATTTCATGAGAACTTGAAAACAATGCTTTAGTCCAACTTTATGGGCAACAGTTTACAACTCCTTGACAATCATTGACAACCAAATTGCACAAATAAAGATTTGTTATAAACAATTCCAGAGTGGCAAAGTTAAAGGAAAACGTCATGAATAAAAACATTTAAAATAAAATAAAATGTTGCAAAAGTCCATCTTAATGTTCCTCTAAACTTCCAGTCCCGCAACAGGAACATCAGTGTCTGACAGGTGTGAGGATGTTCTTGAACCGAAATTCAGGTTCAGTCGGTCACTGCAACTGGAACTGACACCAAAAGTGTTACTGCAACTGACACTTCCCTCTGTAACTAACTGTAACTGTAACTGTAACTGTAACTGTAACTATAACGATGACTGCAACTTCACTCTTTAACTAACTAACTGCAACTGTCTCAGCGTCTGTAACTGCAACTATAACAATGATTGCAACTGCCACTTCTCTCTGTAACTAACTATAACTACAAGTACAAGTGCAACTGCCTCTGTAACTGTAACTGCAACTGCCTCTGTAACTCTAACTGTAATTGCAGCTGTAACTGCAGCTGTAACTGTAACTGTAATTGCAACTTCTACTGCAACTATAACAACAATTGCTTCTATAACTGGTTATTTAACTGCAACTATAACTGCCACTACCCCGGTACCTGAAACTGCAAACTATAACTGCAACTATAACTATGACGGCAACTGCCTCTATAACTGTAACTCCAACTGCAGCTGTAACTGTAACTATAACTGTAACTGCAAATATAACCATAACTTCCACTGCCTCTGCAACTGCAACTGAAACTGCTGCAGCAGCTCAACTGCCACTGCTTCTGTACCTGAAACTCAACTATAAATATAACTGCAACTTCTACTGCAACTATAACAACAACTGCCTCTATAACTGGTACTGTAACTGCAACTATAACTGCCACTTCACTCTGTAAATAACTGTAACTGCAACTATGACTGACTATGACTAACTGTAACTGCAAGAACAAGTGCAACTGCCTCTGTAACTGTAACTGTAACTGCAACTATAACTACAACTGCCTCTGTAACTATAACTATATCTGCAACTGCAACTTTAACAACAACTGCCGCTGCAACTATACCTTCCACTGTCTCTGTAAGTGTAACTGCTCCTGCAACTATAATAATAACTGCCTCTATAACTGACCCTGTAACTGCAACACAAACTGCAACTGAAACTATAACTGCCACTGCCTCTGCAACTGTCCCTGTACCTGAAACTGCAACTGAAACTGCTGCAGCAGCTCAACTGCCACTGCTTCTGTACCTCAAACTTAACTATAAAACTGCAACTTCTACTGCAACTATAACAACAACTGCCTCTATAACTGGTACTGTAACTGGCACTATACCTGCCTCTGCAACTGCAACTGTAACTTTAACTCCCACTGCTGCTGTAACTGTAACTGTTTTTCCCACTCGTTAGCACACGGCGCCACAGAAAACCTCACACATCACAGCAGTTTTGTGTAGTTTTCCACACCAGTGAAGGATTGTTGTTGACTTTGTAGTAAAAACCTAATTTAAGATGTCATTAAGAGTTCTGCAGCCATCTTGGTTTTTCAGAATATTCCCACTTGGACGCTCCCATATAATTAATCAGCTAAAGCTCCAACCCACTGCGATTGGTTTGGTACATTTTGTACCGTAAGAAATGCCTGTAATGGGAGGAGTTACCACATCTATTTCATAACTTTTTGACGTGAATGGTTACGTTGTTTTTGTTTTTATCCATGTGGAATGAAATAGATTTCTCCCCTGAAGACACAAGGAGGCGTAACTGGAATCGCTGATGGAGGTTGTACATACGTGGAAACGAGGCGTAGCGTCATAACACACACTCCACACACTCCACACACTCCAAACACACCAATCACAAGCACAGCCGTGTGGGCGGGGCCATTTATTGCCCCTTGGACAACATTGTCGCAGGTACCGTATCGGCCTGAATATAAGACGGGGATTTCTGCATTGAAATAAGACTGAAAAAGTGGGCGTCGTCTTCCAATCAGGGTCTAGACGTTATACCCATCACAACGCTAGATGGAGACAGATATCTGTAAATGCTGAACTGAACTCCCCAGGACAAAGCAAACCCCTGTCACCAAGAAGAAAAGTCAAAAATAGCGGTAATAAAGAAAAGAGAAGAAAATAAGAGAAAGATAACAGAAACTGGAGAAACGTAGCGACAATCTGGAGAAAAGAGGGTAGAAGATCAGCAGGTAAACACTGCAAAAACTCAAAATCTTAACAATTACACTTAAACAAGACTCATCACTGGAAAAAACAACAATTTTCACCTGTTTCAAGTAGATTTTCACTTAAAATAAGTAGAAAAATCTGCCAGTGGAACAAGATTTTTTTTGCTTGTAATGAAAAAATAAAAATCCTGATTTTTCTACTTATTTCAAGTGAAAATTTACTTGAAACAGGTGAAAATTGTCAAATAACAAGTTATTTTTCTGGTAATGACACTTGTTTTAAGTATAATGAGATTTTTTGACTAAAAATGAGACATTTTAACTAGAAATAAGACAAATATTCCTGGTAAGATTTTGAGTTTTTGCAGTGAACCGGCAGCTGGGGAGAAGTTAGGATGCAAACTTCAAGATGATGGTTTGAATGAGGCAAAATAAAAGGCTTTTTCTCTCCAATATATTGTTATAATCCTTTGTTTCAGATGTACTGTCATTATTTTCTGTATAAAAATTGAATTTGGTGTTCAAAAAGTCTTTTTTCAAACTTGAAAACTTGAAAAAGAGAGTCGTCTTATAATCAGGTCGTCTTATATTCGGGCCGATACGGTAAATGACAGAGACGGGAGGAGAGGAGAGGACGGAGAGGAAGGACTCGTTGGACACGGGGAACTCTTACCTGTACAGGTCTTTATGGATACCGTTTGCTAACAGGGGCATTCTGGGGGGCAGCGTGTTGCTGTACCTAGCTAAACTCCTAGCGGCGCGAGCGGAGATCATGCACCGTGGAAGCAAGACAAGAAAACAGGTGGAAGAAACGTCTGAGAAGCAACAAGTGGAACATTCAATCAGGTTTTCTGTGTTTAGACAGGCATGGCGCGGGTGTGATGCCCTTACATCAGGGGTGTCAAATGTGCGGCCGAGAGAGATTTTCATGCGGCCCGCGAGAAGTTTCCAACGCAAAAAACTGAAATGTTAATTTACTAAAAAGGAAGGCATAAATAATTGCCATGAATCGCAGCATATCCGATAATATATTTCTTCTAAAAATCCATCGTTATTCCACAAATAGAGCAGTTTTCAACATAGTTTTTAGTTTTCTAGAATGCATTTGCCGATTTTATTTCTTTGTAGACGGTCGTTTATTTTTATTAACTGAATACTATTATATATTTTCGCAGGAAAAATATCACTGCTAAAAAAGATGATAGAAGATATTTATTGGGAGAATTTCAGTTTTGAATACGAGGATAGTGACAAAGTAAAACAGTTAAAAAAGAAGTGCTGACTTTTTCGGCACACTGGCGTAAATATCCGCGCCAATTTTTAAAAATAAATACACTTAATTATACTGGAAAAATCTCTAAATCACAAAGAAACACTCTGGGATGTAATAAGAAAAATATTTGGTTTTAATTAAATTTCCTATAAAAAAGCGAAATATTAAAAAAAAACATACTTGTTTCTGTTTATCTTTGTAAAATTATATTAAAAGTATCTTACATAATTTGAAAAAAAAACGAGAAATTTCAAGAAAAGATCCTGAAGAAATATATTTTACATAATTAAATTGTAAACAAAGTGCATATTTCTTTTAAAATTAACTAAACTGATATTGGATAAGATAACAATAGTAAAAAAAAAAGAATTAGAGAAAAAAAATTTCGCACCGTTTTTGTTATTTTAAGTTATTTTGAGAAGAAAAATGGTCAAATCCGACCCGCCAAGCAAAATGAGTTTGACACCCCTGCCTTATACGGTCACTACTCTAGGAAAACATGGCACTCCGAGTTCATGCAGGACGAATAAAAGCAGCGATGATGTAAAGGTGTAAGACATCAGCGGGTTAAGATGAGGTTGTTAAATGAAGGTGGAGATGACGATGCTCCCCGGCCGACGTCTGAACGGTGGAGTTTTGGTTCTTTTACCTGTTGGTGTGCAGACACTCGGCGCTGCCGCCGCGCACCGACCTGTGCAGCTCCAGGACCTCGCTGGCGTTGCCATGACGATGGGTGAACGGATGAAAAACACAACAGAACAGGATGGAAACTCAGACAGGAAAAGTGGATTCATGAACCTCAGAATGGTTGATCGTATTAGTAGTTTTAGTCTGGAAACATTAAAATCACGCCGATTAAACCAGCACACTGGGACTAATGCTAATGCTAATGCTAATGGGGATCCTAAATAAAACAAACTTAGACCTGGATGTCGTTCACCGTTTATTTCTCCACGTCTGGCGGTGAAGTTGAGGAAACGGTTCAGGATTCTACGGAAGAGAATCAGGGCCAGGCGGGAGAAAAATACAAATCATATTTTAGAGGAGGAAGATTTTTTTTTCATTATGCACTTCGAGAAAAAAGTCGAAATGTCGAGATTAATGTTGAACTACAATTTCGAGAAAAAATTCGAAATTTGGGGAAAAAGGCAAAATTTCGACTTTATTCACGAAATAAAGTCGAAATTTCACCTTTTTTCTCAACATTTCAACCTTATTCATGAAATTTTGACTTTTTTCTCAAAAATGTACTTTAAAAGTACAAAAAAAATTTTTTTATTGTGCACTTCGAGAAAAAATTCGAAATTTCATGAATAAGGTTGAAATGTTGAGAAAAAAGGTGAAAAATCGACTTTATTCACAAAATTTCAACTTTATTCTTGACATTTCAACTTTTTTCTCGAAGTGCACAATAAAAAAAATTCTTCCCCTCTCAAATATTTTTCTCTTGCACGGCCCTGATACTATTCCGTAGGATTCTGATGTTTTCACGCTTGTAAAATGTGTTAAATGTCGTTTTCAGTCAGAAGGAGAAGAACCAGCTTCGGGGTGAACTAAACCGGTTCCATCCAGACGGGTAGAAGAGCTGAACTAAATGCGGGTCGCTACGTCCCAGACCTGGCGGAGCGGGTCGGTCCACCCGGCCACCTTCAGGTTCGTCCCGCAGGAGCCGTTTCCTCAACTTCAGCGTGAGATGCACAAAAATAGTTCTAACGTTTACTGAACATTCGTAAACTCCGGAGCTCGTCTGAGAGTCCCGACACCCCGAACGCTCCGGAGCCTCCGGGTCTCGTTACCTGTCCTCCGAGTACTCGTAGTCCGAGTCCCCGGAGCGCTGCGGCTCCAGCTGGGACTCGTGGTAGTGGGACGGGGACACGTGGCGGTTGTGATGGATCTCGTCCAAACTCCTGGACAAACCAAATACAGACAGTTAAAGAATGTAATTAAACCGACTCCCAACTCCCGGAGCAGGAAGTGATTAGCTACACGCTGGAAACGTGACAGAACGCTTAAAAGGGACGTTTTCTGTTTTTCAACAGTCGCTACGGTTACCCGCACGTCTAAATCTAGCTATCGGCAGTAATCGAGCTGAGGATTTAACAGAAATCCAAGTATAGAGGGAATGCACATGACGTCACAGATGCAACTTCACAGCGGGTTACGCCCACTGACTGAGTGTCAGAAAGACCAACCTGATCTCACAAAAATCCGTGAAATGCCCACGACCTCTCACCAGTATTTTCCGTGGTATATACACGGAAAATGATATAGTTCCCTGTGAGCACCACGGACATTGTACCATGCAAAGTCAATGAGATCTGTGGTCGTGATATATACACGGATTATGACATTATTATTATTTATATATTATTCTTTGTTATAGTGGCTAAAGTATATGTTTTTGACGCGCAAGGTACTGTTTGTTACTGTCAGTTTGTAAAAGCATGTTTTTAACGCTGTTTTAGCAGTGTTTTATTGAGGTTTTAATGGGAGCACCACGGATATAGTACTATGCAAAGTCAATGGGATCCGTCACCCGATTTGACTGCTGTCATACCATTGAATGAAGGACAAAACGATAACAATCATCCCATAGATATGGGCCAGTAGGGCCCTACTCTACCTACTAGTAGACGCAGGAGGCTGTTATCGCCCCTTCTATGGCTAACCCCATGTTATTACCGTATTTTCGCGACCATTCGGCGCGCCGTGTGGAAAGGCGCACCCTCAGTTTTTTGTGTCATTTTTGGATTTAAAACACACATACGGCGCACCGACCGAAAAGGCGCCGTCTACACACACATGGAGCGCCGCCTTACAACACACACGCGCGCGAGCGCACAACACACACAAATAGAGCGAAAAAAATAAAAAATAAAAATAAAGTGGGAGCAAAACTTAGTTTGATTGTACTTTATTTAAGTTATTACATTAATCAAACCCATCGAAATCTTCATCCTCCGTTTCTGCATTCATCCGAGCCTGATCGCGCTGAGACCGGGAGAACTCATCAGCTGCGACGGGCAGAGCCCGCAGCTCTGACCGCGCTGAGCAGCCGAGTCACTTTCCTGCCGTGCGGCCCTTCAGAAATGATGCCGGCTTTTGCAAAAGCCCGAACAACAGTCCAACCCAGCAGACACGTCAGCCCACGCATCTACAATCCTTCAACAGTAAACCACGGAGCCTGTCGACCGACCGGCGGTTCCTCCCCGCCTTCGGGCCCGCCTCTGCGGCGCAACTCCCCCCCAGGAGCAGCGTCTTCTTCTCGGTAGCGAGTCTGAGTCTGCCCGTCCGCCACGGAGCCGGGCAATCACGGGCAATTCACGCGCCCCCTTCCCCCTTTAACGTTCTCATCGTGGCCTCAATTACGTCCGCCTTATGGATCCGTGTTAAGTCGACGCAGCCCTACGCCTAGGCTTTGCGTTGGTGTAACGCGGAACCATAAATCAGCCTTTAAATAATACAATAGTCGCATTGTGTCATTGGGCGCGCGGCACATTTAAAAAAAAAAAAGACGTTTATATGCGCCTAATGGTCGCAAAAATACAGTAATACTTGCTATAGAGCTCACACCTCATTTCGCCCCTTTCTATGGCTAACCCCATGTTATTAATGCTCAGTAGGCACAGAAGTTTTGTTACGAAGCTCACACCTCACCTCCCTTTTTTATGTATTTAGCTAGAATTTTAAAACCTGAACAATAGAATTCAACGTAAAATGCCGGATCTTGTCCATTATAAACAATACTTTTTGGAACATAGTGTAACGACCACAGATAGATAAGGCCTTGCCCGCCTGGGTAACACATCAGCATTTGGCCGACTGGTTAGTGCAGTTGACTGTGGTCTGGGAGACTGTGGTTCGAGACACGCTCTGGGCACGACTTGTTCACCACAGTATTTTCCTCATAGTGTTATGGTTTTCTTTTAATATCTTAAACATTTCTAAACACAAAAACACAAAAGTGTCGTTGATAATTCAATAATACAATAGGTTCATGTTAAGGACATCCGTTTTAATTATTTCTCCTTCGATTATGACATGTTATTAATGCTCAGTAGGCACAGGAGGTTTGTTATGTATTGTTATGAGGCCTATTTCGTGTCTATTTTTGTACAGTTCACTAACACTTTGAGGTAGGAGGCTGAAATTCTAGACTCTGTATCAGGAGGTGACTCTCATCCACTGTGCCGAGTTTCAGATCTGTGTGACCTTCGGAAGTGCCAAAGGTCACCGTGTGTGGTGCCTTTTTCAGGCCTTTTTTGTGTGTTTTTTGAATAATTCACTAACGCTTTGAGCTGGGAGGCTGATTTTTGACTATGTTGCAATGCAGAAGGCCCATTGCTAGGATCTTTTGATCCTGTGGCTGTATGACTTCCACAGAGCTAGTTGGCATTGCAGAGGGTTCACAGAGTTGAGACTTGGCAAGCCCAATCTAGGCCCCATATGGAGGCCACAGGTCAAGTTTTACTTGGTTTGGTCAAATGTTGTGGCAACGGCATCCGTTCGAATGTTGGAAAAGGTGAAGTTTCAAAGCCCCGCCCATCGAAAATTACAGGTCCGATCTGCACCAAACTAATATATGTCTGTTCAGGGGATGCCCCCAAACAACATATACCAAATCGCATTAATAACATGGGGTTAGCCATAGAAAGGGGCGATAACAGCCTCCTGCGCCTACTAGTAGGTAGAGTAGATCCCTACTGGCCCATATCTATGGGATGATTGTTATTGTTTTGTCCTTCATTCAATGGTATGACAGCAGTCAAATCGGGTGACGGATCCCATTGACTTTGCATAGTACTATATCCGTGGTGCTCCCATTAAAACCTCAATAAAACACTGCTAAAACAGCGTTAAAAACATGCTTTTACAAACTGACAGTAACAAACAGTACCTTGCGCGTCAAAAACGTATAACTTAGCCACTATAATAAAAAATAATATATAAATAATAATAATGTCATAATCCGTGTATATATCACGACAACTGATCCCATTGACTTTGCATGGTACAATATCCGTGGTGCTCACATGGAATTATACCATTTTCCGTGTATATACCACGGAAAATAGTGGTGAGAGGTCGTGGGCATTTCATGGATTTTTGTGAGATCAGGTTGAGAAAGACTGAGTGGCAGAAAGACTGAGTGGCAGAAAGACTGAGTGGCAGCGTAAACCTTCAGTTTGAGCAACTGCAAAACATCTAAAATGGGAAAGAGCTGTTGTGCGATCGACTGTACTCATAGATTTAGCAAGAAATCGGAGTTATCATTTTACAAACTGCCGAAAAATAAGCTCAAGAGAGACAAATGGATCGTTTAACCCACACCCGGTTAACGCACGCCTGCGCGGTCCTACTCGCAGTGGTTCCAGCTCCAGGAACCCCTAGTTTCTTGTGCTGGCCCCCCTTTTTTCTCTTTTGTGCGTGTTTGCAGGCCGGAGCTTCAGGAGCTGTTGGCCTGTGCCCACCCCCCCCCCCTCTAGTCGACCTGCTACTGCTTCCACCTGCCTGCGGTCCCCCCACCTCTGGTCATCCCGTTGCAACGCTACAACTTTTGCTGTATTAAACGCTATACAAATAAAATTGAATTGAAAAATTGAATTGGATGACATCACGGGGGGCGTGTCTTTGAGGGGGCGTGTCTCTAGGGGGCGTGTCTCCCCTAAGCTCCGGTCGGGCGGCGGTTCTGACCTCTGCATGGGGACGTGGGCCGGCCGAGACCGAGACCGACAGTTTTCTTCTCTGTGGGGCGAGACCGAGCGGGACCGGTGCTGGACGGGCCGGTCCTGGTCCGGTACCGCCAAGGTGGAGGCCCGGTCTCTCTCCCGGGAGTTCCTCTCTGCACCTACACACACACACACACACACACACCCACACACACACACACACACACACACACACACACACACACACACACACACACACACACACACACACACACACACACACACACACATAGACACTACAGTCATCTGCAAAAAGCATCATCTGCCTCTTTGATCCTGTTTGTTGAGGATCCAAAGAGCGGGTGCAAACTTTAGCACAAGTGCATCATGTTTAGAGAACTAGCCGCAACGGACGCCAGAACATCCAGCAGGATGTTTGACAAGCATGTGACCCGGTCATGTGACCGGCTGGTCATGTGACCCGCCGGTCATGTGGTTTTTTTTATTGTGCACTTCGTGAATAAAGTTGAAATGTTGAGAAAAAAGGCGAAATTTCGACTTTTTTCTCTACGTTTCGACTTTTTTCTCGAAGTGCACATATGACCCGCTGGTCATGTGACCCGGCCGCCTGTTTCTGAAGTGTCTCTGTGTCTCACTTGAGATGATTTCTCACAGTTCTGGTTTGAGGGAAGAAGCGGGATACGGTTTTGGGACCAGATCCACCACAGAAACAGGCAAACAGCTGAGCAGCTGCTGAGACTTGCACCCGAGTCTGGACGGGTCTCGGGACTCGGACTCGGGTCCAGAGACCAGTGAGGGGCATGCAGCAGCAGCAGCGGAGGAGGGCGGGGCCTCGTGGGCGGGGCCTCGTGGGTGGGCGTGGCCTCCTGCGTGGCTAAGCTAAGCTAACATGCTCTCGGTGCCTCGGTGATCCTGCAGGTCCAGCAGAAGATGAGAAGCTCTCCGGACCTGAACCGGACCGGACCTGACCCAGACCGGAGCTGCGCGGGTTGGTGGTCGTCGTCGCCACGGCAACACCTCCCACCCGGAGGTGGGAGGAGCTTCTCAGCCAGTGCTGGACGCCTGTGGGTCGTCAAACACGCTGGTTTCTGCGAGCGCGGCTGCCTCCGAGTTGATGAGCCTCAATCAGCCAGGAAGGTTATAGTCAAAGGTTATAGTCGGAGGTTGTAGTCGACTACAGCCCCAAACCAAAGCAGCAAGAGGGGACGAATGGGCAGTAGGGCCCATATCAAAATTTCCTCAAATTTTCTAGACTCAACAGCGAGGCAGCAGCGCGAGCAGAAACCATCGAGGAGAAGACGTTCAGCATCCATGTCCCCCCCCCCGGTTGTCCCCCACCCCACCCACCTTTCCGGTCAACAACCAAACCATCATCAAACTCTGCATCAATGATGCGCTGAGATCCTGCACAAACACAAACACAGCGCGGGACAGGTGAGGACAGGACAGGTGAGGACAGGTCCTCCTCAGGGGACAAAGGAGAGGGACAGGTGATGGACAGGTCTGACCGCCGGGACGTACTCTGCAGCTTCTTGCTGGGACTGTCACTGTGCAGGCTGCGTCTGCCCATGTAGGGCGACGGCTGCGGCAGCGGGATGGACGAGGCATCGTGCGTCTGCAGCTTGTACCAGTGGGGGACGTCGTCCAGCAGCGCCGTCTCCAGCTCGATCAGGATCTGAGGATACACAGTGGGACAGAGAGGGACACGGACCGATGAGACGCTGCTCAGTAGGGGTGGAACAACGTATCGTGCCACGAAATTTTGCGAATCAAAAACGTCACGATACGTGTCGTGGAGGTGACAAACTGTAGCATGATATTGGGTTATTAACATTAATATATTGCCGGAAAGGAACTGGAATTTACCGGGATACCTTAAACAAGGAAGCCAGGGAGCGGAATATGGAGAAAATAATGATTACTAACGGTTTGGATCCATATGAAATCCCTACTAAAGAGTGGAGCTCCAGCGAGGAATTACTGCCGCAGTTCTGCACAACCAATGTCTTAGGCTACCTTGTTTGCTTCGGAGCAGTTCCGTTGTAAGTATATATTATTATTATTATTATAAGTCATTGGAGTCTCATCTGCAGTTCACAAATGGATGGGTGCATGGTTTACAGAATAACGGAAAGTAACGATTACAAGTAAGACACAACGAAGAGGGAGCACGTCTGTACACATCACGCAGTGGAACGAAGAGCAGCTAAAGTAGCTTCCAACATGGCGGCTCCGCCAAGTGATAACGTCAAGATGACCAAGCCTTATCACTCACCTCCCCCAGGAACTCGCTCTCCTCCTCCTGGACCCGCGGCTGGTCCCACACCGTGATCTCCAGCATTCGCTCCCTGAAGTCCCGCCGGTGGACGTGCGAGTACAGGAAGGTCTGGTTCCACTTGGGCTCGGCGCTCTTCTTCACCGTCTTGGTCCGCCGTTTACTTTTGTCGCTGCAGCAGAGACGCGCGGAGAGGTGAGGTGTTGGTTCAGCGTTTAAGGGGCGTTTAAAGACGTAGGAAGAATCAAAGACCAGCTCACCTCCTGTCGGGCAGGAAGTACATCTTGACGTAGGGGTTCCGCGGCCGGCCGTCGGGCCGAGCAGGCAGGTCTTTGGCTTGGAGCACGTTGACGATCAGCTGATGGCCCACCTTGTCGTACCACAGCTTCACCTGAGATGTGAGAGGTTTGGAGAAACAACAACCGCAGTCAGACGATAACGTGCTGTTCAGCTCTCGGAGGTTTGTGGACGTCCGAGAGTCAACGTGTCTTTCCCTTCCCTGAACTGCCTCAGATCGTGGGGGACACTTGGAGGGACGTGGAACTACAAGCTTGGAGAGGATTTAAAGTTTATTGCCCTCAGGGGCTATAAAAGGGGGTAGTGTGAAAGTGACGCACAGACAGTGTGGACAGTGCATTGATCAGGGACCCCGTTTTACAGTTGGGGGTTTATTTTATACATATTTGTCACAGCTGCTGGTTGCAAAGGTCTGAGCTCGGACTCCTTCCTTCACTATTATTCTGTAACCCCCCCCCGGCAACAAGCACGTATGGAATAACAGTTTATTAGTTATTAATAACTATTGTTAGACAATTGTTAATAACTCTCTAATAACTGAACCAGCACCTGCTTTGTGGCACAACATAATTGGTGCCCCGTGTGAGGCATTTAACATACCAGCTTTTTAACATTTTAAAATTATTTTTCAATTTATTTTTTTTAAGTTAATTTATTTTTAAATTCATTTTTCTTACATTTCTTTTTAATTTTACTTTTTTTAATTATTTTTGTATTTAAAAAATTATGTATTTTATTATTTTTGCTTGTTTTCTTACGGTAATTGATACCCCAACTTCTCTGAAACATAAGCATACATCAGATGTGTTTTGTGTATTGCTTGAATGCATTCCGGTGCTAATGCACTCATTGCAGTGTAAAAATGTATCGTAGTCTTAACTAACTAAAACTACTCACAAGTGTGACATTATCACTTTACTAACAACCACCTAAGACAGGTTGGTTATATCAACACCTGCAGTTTAGTGTTAGTGTGTAAGTGACAGGTTGAAGCTACATCTGTGCATTTGTAACAACAGGAGTTTAGAAATCTCCTTAAGCTGTCCCTCTAGTGACATTATTTATTTCACTAATAATGTTTGTCTCAGAACTCTTGGTGCCAGGTGGTAAACGGGCGGTACTCACGGAGAGCTGCCCGGGCAGCACCAGAGGGAGGACCCGGAGGGTTCCCGGGCTGGTGGGGGACATCACCGAGATCGAGGGACGGTCCATCTTCTGGGACTCGAAGGAGCTGGAGCCTGCTGAAGGACGGAGAGACCGGTTCTAGTGAGGCGTCACAGGAAACACCCGACCTGAGCATCAGACTGGTGCCCTGCTCAAGGGACGGGCAACGCTGCCCGTATAAACACTTACTGGACTCCAGGGGCGGGTGAGGCGAGCCGGGGATCCTGGGGATGTCTCTGTGGAAACCAAAGAGAAGATTCAGCAACATTCCCATGATGCCTCTGGTGTAACGGTGTAACAGTGTAACGCAGCCACGCGGTGGAGGAGGAGCAGGCACCAACGGGTAGAAATGCACCGATCAGGATTTTGAGAGCCGATGACCGATCACCGATCTCCAAAATCTGTATCTGCCGATCACCGATATCTAGAGACTCTTATGGCACTTTTCCACTAGTCTCGGCTCAGCCCGGCTCGGCTCGGCTCGGCTCGGCGCGGCTCCACGCGGCTCCACCCGTTGTGCTGTATAATAAAATCGCCGCGAGCTGCGAGTCGCTCTTGCTCTGATTCAAACGTTTGACGGCCCCGCCCCCCGACCAATCAGTGGCGCGGAGGGTGATGACGTCGGAAATAGTCCCGGCTCAGCCCGGTTAGAACCTCGGCAGAATGGTTACAGAAAAAAGTATCGGCTTTGAGCGGCTCTACCCGCCTCAGCCCTAGTGCAAAAGGGCAAAACGGGTAGAACCGAGCTGAGGTGGTACTAGTGCAAAAGGGCCATTAGAGACGACTTAGACTCGGCTTACAAAGAGTAAATGTAGCTACTAGCTTCAGCTGTAGTAATAATTATGTACAACATGTGACCAACACAAACAGCAGACATGTCACTCTCTAAAAGTTGATTCAAGTTGTAAACTATAAACCTTAGTTTTCCTGTGGAAAGAGGAATTCAATCTTAAAGGTGACCTATTATGAAAACCAGGTTTTCTCTGTCTTTAACATACGGTATATAAAGTGGTCTCCCCTCAGCCTGCCAACTCAGAAAAGGAGGAAACAACCAGATTCTGCAGTGTCTGTACAGCCGCCCGGATGAGCCGTCCAGCAGCTGCCACTTTATTGAGGTTTCTGTAGTGAAATGAGGAGGAATCATAGAGATAACGTCTCATTTCAACTAACTGGATCAGCCGTTCCTCATCATGACTGTTTCCTACAGCGCTTTCAACCGGCAGGAAAGAAATAGAAGCAGGGCGTCCGACAAATGTTCAGCTCAAAACGCTGCATCGCTGCGGACAGTTAGGACAGTCCAATAGAAAATAAAACAATGGAATTGATTTTGTCGCTAACACTCGCTCGCACCGCATGCAGTTTCAATCAAAAGCTTGTTTTTAAGACATTCAAGGCCTGTTTAAAATAGACTCGTGAAGCCGACTGACACGACTGTCATCCTGCATAAGACATAAGACTTTGGATGTAGGCTACATAGTTTGGTAAAACTCCAGCGGACATTCATCAGTGAAATATTTATGACTCGGCAGCTCGTACCGCAGATCCAAGCAGCTAACAACGTGTTTAAACCCAATGTCTTCTACAACAGAAAGCGGCTGATGAGCAAAGCTTATGAATTCATTACCTTAGGATGTGGTTCTTTATTTTTCTTGCTGTCGTTTATAGGTCTCTGTTACATTCAACAGAGTTAGCGGCGTTGCTCCTGTTTTTTCTCTGCCTTAGCAGCAGCCAACTTTGGCAACTCAATATTCTCCTTCGTGTGAAAAACTTTCAGATGTCTTATCAGCTTCGTTGTGTTGAAATTCTTTTGTACCATTCATCTTTGGGGAATATCCTTTGGACCCTGCAAACTGCAAATGTGTTGTCCTTTTTGGAGTCTGTCACGCCTCCTTAGGACCGCTCGGTCTGAGGTATTGGAACGCAGCGCGGGCGGCGGTTTGTTCTTGTAAACGTCATCTGATCAGCTTTGAACTATTATTTTCCGATCTACGATCAAAACCGATAGGGCCATTATCGGGCCGATACCGATCGGTTGCCGATCGATCGGTGCATCTCTACCAACGGGGGAACGGGTCAAACATGGGCAGGTAGCAGGAAACACCTGGAAGACGGGGTTCTGTCTCGGTTCTGGAGGACTACAGGACTGGAGGATCATGGGAAACGGTTTTCTCCGCTGACCAGGGCTACTTACTGATGCGCTCTAGACACTTTTCTCAGGACGTTTTTGGACATAATTCGGTTGATGGAGCTTTCGGACAGAGGGAGGAGATGATGCAGAGCGCCGTCAGGACAGAACTGAGCAGATCTGAGCAGCCGATCGTCTTTACGGACGACGTGTCTCTTACCCTATCGGCCTCGAGACGACGATCTCCACTTGGGGCTCGGCCTTGGACTCCAGGATGATGTTGTACACCTCCTTCTTGGTTGCCCCCGGCAACGACTTCCCGTTCCACTGCAACACCTCATCCCCTAAAATCGAGATGGTGACATTAGCGTCGCCCTCTGTGAGCGATGCTAATGGAGCGCTACAGATGTTAAGCACCAACTGATTCACCAACAATCATCGAGTTCAAACTCTAAAAGTTCCGACGGACGGCTGGAACATTCAGATGAAGCAGCAGGTGCCGAGACTAACGTTACACTTCTACATGTTATTTAGTTCGCGAGCTCAGAGAAGGTCGGGACCTTTTAAGCTTCAATGGCCACGGTTACATGATGTTTTTTAATTCAGAATTAATTATTCCGAATTAAATCATTACGAATTAAACTATTTCCCTTCCAGTTTACATGGAAATAGTAATTCTGAATTGAGGTTTCCATGGAAACACGTTTGATGGTCTTTCTCCAATTCCTCTCCAGGTCTGGGGGTTGGGAAGGTTCTGATTGGATAGGGGGGGGACCGGAAGTTAAACTACCGGAAGAAAAACTAACTTAGCCGCTACAACTTTGATGTTTCCTGTTTCCATCTGTTCTTTTAATGATTTCTATTTATTAAATAAATGCTCTCTGCTCTTGACCAGCGTTTACTGCTGCTGCATCTTGAAACTTTGTTAGGAAAACCAGCCCAGTGGAATATAAGATCATGGAGACAGACGGGCGAGGGAAGAGCAGAAAGAAAGACCGGAATTAATTTAAAGAGGAATGAGTTTATACATGATCTGGAATTATTCTATTTGGATTTAAAATCGGAATAAACCAGCCACTTACTTCGGAATTAAGTTTAATTCAGAATGGCCATTTTCATTCAGAGTTAGGTGTTTACATGGTCATTTTTACTCATTTTAAATCAGATTTAATTTTAATTCTGAATTAAAGAGGAATTAAACTTCCCATGTAAACGCACTGATTCACCGCGTCTGTCTGATAAACATTCACCGGACAGAGATTTAGTCTGGTTTATAAAATAAATAAGAACGGAAGGAAGAGAAAGAAACCTGGCTAGGACTTAGCATAGTTGGCTAATGCTCCGCTACACATTTCCTTCCACTTATTACTTTTTTTGATGTCTTTTATTTTTATTTCTCCCGACTGGGCATTTAGCTGAAGGAAGAAAACATACCACAAGTATTAGCAAGTATTAGCTTCATCACTGCTCAGCTGCTGCAACGCAACTGTCCAGTTTAAACAACTAAACTAGTTAGCTTCACCGGCTACTAGCCAAGAGCTTGAATTAAAGGCTTTAGCTTGTTTAGCCAAAAACAGATTGTTTTGTTAAGTAAAACTAGTGAGTACTTGCTAATAATATCTGAAACCCTTCAGCTAGCAGTTTTAGCTAAGTAGTATTAGCTAAAATTTTCTCCTTTTGAAGAGCTAAAACTAGCTAGAAATAGCTCAAATCAGCTAGTTTCACTCACTGAAACCTTCAAATGGCAACAGCTGAAGGTTTCGCCTTGTATTAGCCAAAACTAATGTTTAATTAGCCAAAACTAACGTTTACTTAGCATGAACTTATGTTTAATTAGCCAAGACTAAAATTTTATTAGCCAAAACTAACGTTTTATTAGAAAAACTAAAATTGTATTAGCCAAAACTAACGTTTTATTAGCATAAACTAATGTTTAATTAGCAAAAACTAACATTTTATTAGCCAAAACTGACAAGTTTAATTAGCTAAAACTGACATGTTTAATTAGCCAAAACTAACGTTTAATTAGCCAAAACTAACGTTTTATTTATCATTTATAGTGGTCCAACGTGGGCCAAGGCGGGCTCTTACCTGCGCGCAGGTGTCCCACGACGTCGGCCAAACTGCCCTTTTTCACTTTGGTGATGAAAGCGCCGAGACGCCCCGTCTCCGTCATCTTCCCCCCAACAACCTGGACAAAGACGAGACCAGGACCAAGATCAGACACAGAGACAAAGACCAGGACCAGCACCAGGACCAGAGGACACCGTCCCACCTTCAGGCCCAGCAGGGACCCGGCCTCACGCGGCAGCGCCGTCCTCTTGCTCAGCGTGATCCGTCCAATCAGGTGGTCCCCCTCTTTGGACGGCTGCCAGGACACCGGGTGCTGCAGGACAGGGACGGGGAGACGGGGGACGTTACCGGGGGACGTTACCGGGGGACGTTACCGGGGGACAGAGACCCCCCCCCCCCCCCCCCCGGCCCCCAAGGAAAAGACTTACGTGCCAGACGGTCGGGTCCAGAGGATGGCAGTCCCAGTCACCTGGACCGGGACAGAACCAGAACAGAGAGACGTGTCAGAGACAAATATGATGGTTTATAAACGGGACGTCCCTCAGAGAGACGTTCCCCAGAGAAACATCCCCCGGAGACATGCCCCAGAGATGAGGTTTCTTCAGAACAGTCAAGGGTCTGTTATGGTGTTCCGCAGGGTTCAGTGCTAGGGCCAATCTTGTTCAGTTTAAGTATAATCCAGAATCACGGCATATACTTTCATTGTTATTGTGATGATACTTTTTTATTACTTGCGTATAAAGCCCAAAACGGCTTAGCTCCGCATTATTTGCAAGATCTGATAGTGCCTTATGTTCCTGGCAGAGCTCTCCGTTCTCAGAGTGCAGGTTTACTCGTAGTTCCTAGAGTATCTAAATGTAGATTTGGAGGGCGGGCGTTCTGCTATCAGGCACCATTACTATGGAACCAACTTCCAATCTGGGTTAAGGAGGCTGACACCACCTCCACCTTTAAAACTAAACTTAAAACCTTTCTGTTTAGTAAAGCCTATAGTTAGTGTTTAGTAAACCTCTAGCTGGTGTTGGTATGATATATATTGGTACCATATGATCCAGGTCCAGGTCCTGGTCCTGGTCCAGGTCCAGGTCCAGGTCCAGGTCCTGGTCCAGGTTTCTTCCTCCTAAAGGGGAGTTTTTCTTGCCACTGTTTGGCTTAAGGTTTTTTTCCCACTATGGGAGTTTTTACCTGCCATTGTTTATGTAATAATTGCTCGGGGGTTTATGTTCATGTTCTGGGTCTCTGGAAAGATCCTGGAGACAACTATGTTGTATTAGACGCTATATAAATAAAATTGAATTGAATTGAATAGATGTCTCAGAGAGACGTTCCCCATAGACTTCTCAGAGAGAATTCCCTCTGAGTGAAGAACCTTGACCAACAGTTTCTGTCCAAAACGGAACCTTGAACCTGCTGAAAGCATCGTCAGAGATCAGCAAAGGTTGTCCAAGAACCCAGTCAAACCTCAAACAGAAACCGTGCTCCGAATCATAAGTCCAAAATAAGATAAAACATATAAATATATTAATAAAATGTGTCTGGCATTAATTTGCCGCAGGGATGAATGGTGGAAATTAGCCTCTGGCTACAACCATGCTTATTTATCCTTGTGTTTATTAATATGTACGGTTCAACAAATAAAGTAAATTGAATTGAATTGAATTGAATGAAAAGTAAAGCAAAGGCTTTAATTAAAGTTTTTCTTTTCAAAATAATAACAAATAATAACGGTTAAATGTTGGTTTCCTCTCCTTTGCTCCTCAAACATCTGGACCAACAGCTGCTTCTCTAGACCAGTGCTGATGTCTTTCCCTGCTGACGTTGTGTTCCAGACCAGCATCTGCCCAGCTGACGGGGCGTGCCGTGTTGCGTGTCGTCGCTGCTGCTGCAGCTCCTGCTGGGGGAAATTACCCAGCATGCAACTGACCCACTTCTGCAAAGCTGCTGCTAAAATCACAGAACGAGTAGATGAGAGCGGCGTCACCGCCGTCGTCAAGGGTTACGGGGGGGAGACATCCACCGGTCTGTTTCCATAGCAACGCATTCATCCACCCATCTGTTTCCATAGCAACGCATTAATTTACCTGTCTGTTTCCATAGCAACACGTTCAATATTCTGGTGGTTTCCTTAGCAACTCATTCATCCACCCGTCTGTTTCCATAGCAACGCATTCATCCACCCGTCTGTTTCCATAGCAACACATTCATCCACCCGTCTGTTTCCATAGCAACACGTTCAATATTCTGGTGGTTTCCTTAGCAACTCATTCATCCACCCGTCTGTTTCCATAGCAACGCATTCATCCACCCATCTGTTTCCATAGCAACGCATTCATCCACCCGTCTGTTTCCATAGCAACGTATTTATTATTCCGGCAGTTTCCTTAGCAACGCATTCATTGTCTTGGCGGTTTCCATAGCAACGCATTCATCCACCTGTCTGTTTCCATAGCAACGCTTCATCCACCCGTCTGTTTCCATAGCAACGCATTCATCCACCGATCTGTTTCCATAGCAACCCATTCATCATCCTGGTGGTTTAAAACAACTAAAATAAAAACAATAAAAAATAAAGATGATAAAAATGAAAGTAATAGAAATAAAAAATGAAAATAGTAAAAAATAAAATGAAAACCATAACAACAAATATGATAAAAAATAAGTACAATTAAAATAAAAACATTGAAAATTGAGCAGAGAGACGGAGCTTGGACTAAAGCAAACTTTGATTGACATGCAGTGGGCGCGTTCCTGGCCACGCCCCCACATGGCACCGCCCCCAGGTCTTAAGCCCCGCCCCCCCCACTCACCTTTCTCCCCGACGCCCTCCAGGTCTTCACAGCTGGTGAACTCGGGCGTGGACCCGCCCTCCTCCTCGGAGCTGCTGACGGACATCTGTCTCCGGCTGGCCCGCTTGGGCTTGTAGGCCCGGGAGGGGGGCGGGGGCGGCCGCGGGGCCTCCCGGTCCCGGTTCTGGTCCTGGTCCCGGTCCGGCTCCTTCCTCAGCGCCGGGTCGCCCCCCTTGCCCCTGGCCGTCCGGGTCGGCCCGGGGCCGGGCTCGGGCCGCCCAACGTTCCCCACCCCCCCCGCGGTCCTGTGGTTCTGGTTCTGGCCGCCCCCGTTCCCCCTCCGGGCCAGCGGGTTCTGGGGCTCGCCCCCCCCGCCCTGGGCCGGGCCCAGGCCCACCTCGTTGATGGCCAGGTCGCTGTGGCGCCGCTCGTGCCGGACCTTGCACACCTTGGCGTGCATCCGCATCTCCTGCTCCTCCTTCTGCGGCTTGACCGGGTAGCGGGCCAGGTTCGGGTCGCTGCGGTACCGGTTCTGGAACTCCTCCTCCTGGCGCCGCTGCCTCTCCCGCCGCTGCTGCTCCTCGTCCTCAGGCCGGCGCCGCCGGGCCTCGGGACCGCCCCGGCCCGGGTTCTGCTCGTCCCCGTCCTCGTAGTCCTGCGAGTGGATCTTCTCCAGGGGCCGCCGGTCCCGGTCCCCGACCCGGTCCCGGTCCGCGGGGCCCAGACGCTCCTCCAGGGACGAGTGGGACTGCAGCCGCCCGCCGGGTCGTCGCCCGCCGGGGCGGCCCGGGCCCCCGCGGCCGTTCTGCTCGTGGAGGGAAACGGGCCTCTTCCTGGAAACGAGAGAGTTCGGGTCAAAACTGGATCAGGCATCAGAACGACATGAAACACAGACTGCGTTTCCATGCATCAATAACCCGGTTGTACACGGCCATGTAAACACCAATAACTCCTTTGAATAACTGGAATTTGCTCATATTCCGGTTTTTAAAAACCCCAATATGACCCCTGGGTTACTCCTTTTAAAACCTGAATATTGGGTCATGTAAACGCCAAACGGAATATCCCCATCAAACGGAACAGGAATCTGTTTTCTGCACATGCTCTGTTCACAAGGAATCCTGGTCTTTTGAGTCCAGGAAGTTCTTCTAAACACGGAGAAACCAAGACCAGGAGGAGACTAATCACTTCATAAATGTAATGAAGGATATGAACATTTCTGCATTTGTAGACGGTAGAAAGTACCGGGATAGAAGATTTACAAGAAGGTGAGAGAAAAGTTTTCAGCAGCATTTGTAGGAACGCCAGACCAGATCAAGCTCCGCTGGAAGACGCTGGAAAAGGAGAAGAAGAAGCGGAAATGGCGGGAATTGTGTCATGACGTTCTCCGTGCGTCGCTGTTTTAAAGCCCAAAATGGCTTAGCTCTGCGTTATTTACAAGACCTGATAGTGCCTTATGTTCCTGGCAGAGCTCTCCGCTCTCAGAGTGCAGGTTTACTCGTAGTTCCTAGAGTATCTAAATGTAGATTTGGAGGGCGGGCGTTCTGCTATCAGGCACCATTACTATGGAACCAACTTCCAATCTGGGTTAAGGAGGCTGACACCACCTCCACCTTTAAAACTAAACTTAAAACCTTTCTGTTTAGTAAAGCCTATAGTTAGTGTTTAGTAAACCTCTAGCTGGTGTTGGTAAATCTCTAGGTAGTGTAAACTCTAGTGTGTTAGAGTCAGTAGTCATAGTTGCAGCTATAGAACAAGACTATAATAGTTAGTCTCAAATATAGCTTGGTGGTAGATATGCTGCTATAGGCCTATGCTGCAGGGGGGACCGACATGATCCGCTGGGCGGTGCCTCTCACCCTTCTTCTCCTCTCCTCTCCTCTTCCCTTCCTCTCTTCTCCATTTCCATTTTTATTTATTATAAATATCTCATAACTATCGTTTTTGTCCATCGTTCCTGTAGTTTCTTGTGCCGGCCCCCCTTTTCTCTCTTTTGTGCATGTTTGCAGGCCGGAGCCTCGGGAGCTGCGTCCTGGCCTGCGGTCCCGGTCCCCGCACTTAATGGGGAAAGGCCGGGGTGAAAAGGTGAGTTTTGAGTTTTGCTTTGAAACTGTCCAGAGAAGGGGAGTAACGGATTACGTCTGGGAGTTTTGATCCAAATATCCCAAATGATTAATCACCATGTTTACAGGGATAACCATTAGCTCACGCATGGAAACAGATTATTCCCAATGTTTCAGTAACCGGAATATTGACCTTAACACCAATTTTGACTGGACGTAAACGTAGTCACAGTTGTGAGTTTCCTCCCTTAAACGTGCGGATTGACTGATGAAAATAAAGACGGTGAAAATAAAAACTATTTAAAATAAAAAAAATAAAATAAATAAAAGTGATGAAAATGAAATCAATAAAATGTAAAACATTAAAAAATAAAGATGATAAAAATAAAAACAACATAAATAAAAATAGAAACAATAAAAATAAAAATGATGAGAATAAAAACAATAAAAATAAAAATGATAAAAATAAAAACGATAAGAATAAAAACAATAAAAATAAAAATGACAAAAATAAAATCAATATAAATGAAAATAGTAAAAATAAATAATATAAAAGTAAAAATTATAAATATAAAAACAATAAAACTATAAACAATAAAAATAAAGATAATAAAAATAAAAATATAAATAAAAACACTAAAATTATTGAAGTAAAAATGATCAAAATAAAAACAATACAAATAAAAATGATAAAAATAAAAACAATATAAATAATAAAAATTTACAGTGTAAGGAATAAAGAATAAAAACAATAAAAATAAAAAATGATAAAAAATAAAAGCAATTGAAATATAAATGATAAAAATAAAAACAATTAAAATAAAAATGGTAAAAATAAAATGATAAAAATAAAATCAATATAAATCAAAACAGTAAAAACAAAAATGATAAAAATAAAAATTATAAAAGTAAAAATGATAAAAATAAAAGCAATAAAACTATAAACAATAAAAATAAAGATGGTAAAATAAAAACAATATGAATAAAAACAGTAAAAATAAAAATTATAAAAGTAAAAATTATAAAAATAAAAACAATAAAATCAAAAATGATAAAAATAAAAGTGATGCAGATACAGAAACACTTGTGACGTTAATCTAGTTTCAGGTCCAGCTGCTGCTTTTCCTTGGCAGCGCTGGAGATGAGCCTGATGAGTTCTGATCCGGCTCAGAGCTGCTGAACCACAGATTCTGGTAAGACTGACCCAGATTCTCCGCCGGGGAAACACTCGCCTGTTCTTCTGGGCTTTTAAAGCTCCGGGATTAAAACATGCAGCCTAAAGCGGGTCACGCCTCTAAAGCGGGTCACGCCTCTAACGCGGGTCACGCCTCTAAAGCGGGTCACGCCTCTAAAGCGGGTCACGCCTCTAAAGCGGGTCACGCCTCTAAAGCGGGTCACGCCTCTAAAGCGGGTCACGCCCCCTTTTCCCTGACCAATCTGGACATGGTTTTCACGTTGCCATGGTGATCTCGCCCGGAATGATTGACAGGCGTAAACCAGCAGAACTGAACCAGCAGAACTGGACCAGCAGAACTGGACCAGCAGAACTGGACCAGCCAGGGGCGGATCTACAGGGGGGGCATGGGGGGCCGAGGCCCCGCCTGTAATCTGATTGGCCCCTGAAGTTCCCCTGTTCTGTCAATCAACGGGCGAGCTGAGAATGTGGTGATCTCTGCTGCAGTTCCACCCCCAAACTGGTGGTGGCGCCTGTTGCATCAATACACTGAACAGAAGAAGAAACAGCTCGGTGGTCTGGGTCATTGTCTTCCAACCTGGGGTCCGGGCCCCCTGGGGGGGCGCGAAACTTTGTCTGCTTTGAGGATATGCAGTTGTAAAAAATATATTTACACATGTTAAATAAATAAAAAATCATAATAACACACCTAATGGAATAAAGTAATCCAAGGGCCTGATTTACTAAAGGTTTGTGTGCGTAAAAACGTGTGCAAACTTGACATCACCCGCAAACCAAAGTGCCAGCTGATCTACTAACAGCGTGCAAAGAGGACTGCGTCTCTCAAATGCGCAAAATAGCACACGCTGTTCATTTAGTACTTTTGCCCTGATGAATAATCAATATGGGGCGTACCCGCCAGAAATCGCTAAATACTGGGAGGGGAAACTGCAAATAGGTTCATTTACCACACGCAATGAGATTTACCAAGCCTGAAAGTTATTGCGAGGATTGTGATTGCGTCTGTATTTAATACGTTCGAAAGGAAGGTGCTAATCTCCACATGCAAAAGGAGAAATATTTTATTTGAATGTTAAATCGAATATTATTCAGCAAAAGGTTGCCACAGGAGGCACATTCATTTTTTTATTTGTGATAATAAATAAATCACGTGTTTTCATGGAGAAAAAAGTGTTTCTCATTGTGCGCCTATACTTGTTCTGCAGTTGTCATACCCCGGTGTTGTGCCGTATTCAGCACCCCTGCCGTGAAAAGAACCCCCTCGTCTGACAAAAATGATATTCTCATTCCGTGTCACGTTCTGTTTAGCGTCCAGTTTTGTGTTAATGATTCATGTTTAAATGCGCTCATGGATTCCACAATAGTCATACTTTCCCACAATCACAGTCACAGATAACGAAAATCGGGTAAATGGTTATTGATGTCATTAATTAATAGCCTGCTTACTGTGTTGTCTTCCATAATATTTGTCAATATATATAATATAAACTCCTAAGTATGTGTTTGTGTGAGTGTGTATATATAAATATATTGAAGTGTCAGTGTGTTGTTTTTTTTCTTGGTCTACTTATCATTGAATATACGAGGGGGTGCTTTTCACGGCAGGGGTGCTGAATACGGCACAACAATTTGCCTCTTCCACTAATATCTCTAACTCCAACTCGTCAAATTTCATTTTGCGCTTGCGACTATCCTGCTTTCCATCCAGACTCTCCATGGCGCAAAGTTTGCGCCGCAAACCGTAAGACACGCAACACCTCATTTAAATACTGAGGTTTGCACGTGTTATCAATTGCGCACGCAATCTTAGTTGATCACCCGCAAAACACACAACAACAGCACGTGCAAACTTTTTCAGTGCACACGCAATTTAGTACTCTTTATTTAGGATCTTAGTAAATTTATTTTATTTTTCAGGATAATCAGGATAAAAACTTAAAAACGTATTATTATATCATTATTCAACATTTAATCATACTTCTACTCCAACAGGTTGTTAAAGGAAAAATGTTAAAAAATGTTGCTCTCATATTAAAAGAGACATTTTTCAGAAATTATTTTATGTCCTTGCAATTATTTGTGCGTATTTTATACATTGGTGACACAAAAGGAAGGTGAGAAAAACAAAGTACAGGGTAAACCAAAGAGAAATGTATCAAAAAAACATAATTAATGTTAATTTTTTCAATTAAAGACTATTTTGTTGCTAGTACGTACGGGTCGGGGGCCCGGCTGTTCTTAGAAACAAGTAGGAGAAACAAGGAAAAAAGGTTGGGAACCACTGGTTTAGGTGGACAAACAAATACTAGACGTTATTGGACAGTTAGATTTGGAGGGAGGATTCACTTCCTTTTAAAATATTAGTGGCGGCTGAACGTAATGTAAGGATTGCGTTTTCATTCTGCTTCCAAAGAAAGAGGATGATGTTAAATTCTGCCGGTCAGCGGCGACGACGTTGAACTTCAAACTACACGGCAACACTGTGCTTTGGTGAGTGAAATGCTCTTGCGGATTTTGTACAATAAAGTTTAGGTTTGTATTAAACTAAACTGTAACTAGCCAACATTAAAACTGTTGGCCTATAAAATTTCCAAGCTCACTTGTTAGCTACGTTAGTGTTAGGGCTCGGCCGGCTGGGTTTTCCTCCCGGTCGCGCGGAGTCGCTGAGCGCTAAAGCTGCAGCTCATCAGCTCATCTATGGGAGAAGGTAAAGAGCGGGGCTGGCAGTAGCTCAGGGTGAGTTCGTTTTGTTTGTTTGTTAAGTTGTTTGCTTGTTGCTGTGTGCCTGGTGATTTTCTAGTTCCCTGTGAGGAGGGTTTATGTTCCTTTTTGAGTACCCTGCGTTCACACTGAAAGCGTCACAGGCGTCATAGGCAGCCGGCTGCCATTCATTTTCTATGAAAATGCGCGTTGAGAGGCGGCGGGAGCAAAAAGCAGAAAACCGTGCTTATTAATCACAAAACACAGGTTAAACATCATGACCAAATCCGCTCCGACCCGGTGTGTCAGTGATCAGCGCAGACAGACTGCAGCTTCGCCTGATTTATGGTTCCGCGTTAAATCGACGGCGTAGGGTTCGCGGCCACACGAACCCTACGCCGTCGGTTCTGCGTTGGTGTGACGTGGAACCATAAATCAGCCTAGGCGGATTTATGGTTCACCGGGAGCAAAGGCTCTGGCGGTTGATGTTGATCCAGGACCAAACTTGTTAAGGAGCATCAAACTCACTCTTATCTACGCGGAAATAACGCTAAAATATAAAGAAGGCTTCCCAAAGTGTGATCTATGGTGAAATAGGAAACCCCGCCCACTGCCGCTTTAGCCCCGCCCACTGCAGCCGTCGACAGTGACGCTTTCAGTGTGAACACTCCAAGCAGCGAGATGCTGGTGTCAGGAGATTTTTGACGCTTTCAGTGTGAACGCAGGAGGTTTTTTTGTACATCTCTCTGGATTCCCTGTGGGAGTTTCTTTGGTTTGAAATTAAACTACGCCATGTTTTTGGCTAAGTTTAACCCTGTCTGGTGTCGTGCGCTTGGTTCAAAGAAATAAATCGATGGTAATACTGTTGGCCCCTGAAGGTTACATTTGGCCCCATAACGGCCCCTGTTTCAGAAAAATCTGGACCAGCAGAACTGGACCAGAACTGGACCGTTTCCACCACCTACTTCTCTCTGGGGGGTTCGCTCTGAGATCGGGGTCCAGACATGTCGTCTCCGGGCCTGGTGCCGGCGTTAGCGGCGGCGGCGTGCGGCGCCGGCCCGTCCGGCGGTCCCGCGCTGCTGGGCGGGGCTTGGGACCTGGAGCGGAGCAGCTTCCTGTCCCGGGGGGCCTCACCTCCCTGGACCGGGTCATCGGTGCTGCCGGGCCGCCCCCCCGACCCAGAAAACCATCCTCCGGACTTGGTGAGGATCTCCTGCTGCTTACGGCACAGGTTGCATACCCACATCACCTGGAGGGGGAAGAAACAGATATCTGACTCAGGCAGAACTAATCAAACTCTTCAGATGTCAAAGAGACATTTCAACATTTACGGAGAGATAGAACAAGAACTATTAACTCAATATAATTTTATTTTAAATTTGGTGGCAGCCCACAGCTACCTGGGGGGGAAAAGAAATATTTACCTCCAGCAGAACTAATACTACTCAAAATGCTAATTATGGAACATGAGCCGTTTATATGAACATAGAAGTGGATCCTCCATAGAGACGACCAGTCAATGTACGTTATGTTGTCAGAATCTACAAACAGGTCCTTTAATGTAATATACAGTATAATTATAATATAAGCACTGGGAAAGTTACACAATACTAAGAGACCACAGCCTATCCATGCTCTACAAGTGTAGGGTCAAATAATGTCATGTGTAATGATTTAATTCATGCTATATGTACATTTATGTATAAAGAAAACCCTGAAATAATATTTTAATTCTTTACTATGTTCACAAATGATATTATATTAGCATATTAAGAGGTTATAGGTGGATTTTTCAACTCCATCAGCTTACACGTCAACTCCGTCAGGTGTTGACATGACGGAGTTGACGTATGACGGAGTTGACAAAAGTGCATGTATTTTCCCGCCAAAACTTGTATTGTTCACTGCAGCTAGCTGGTTTTTCGTCAGTTGCTAGCAGTCTCAATAACCTACTAAAACACCTAAATTCAATCCACTACTGTTTAAAAACATGATCATAACAGAGAGACAGTGTTGACGTTCCAGCTGTGACCAGAGGAATATCAACATTGTTTGTCTAAAATATCAAATGTAAAAGCTACCAGAGTATGAGTGTTAGCGTAGCATTAAAGCTACCAGAGTATGAGTGTTAGCATAGCATTAAAGCTACCAGAGTATATGTGTTAGCGTAGCATTAAAGCTACCAGAGAATGAGTGGTAGCGTAGCATTAAAGCTACCAGAGTATGAGTGTTAGCGTAGCATTAAAGCTACCAGAGTATGAGTGTTAGCGTAGCATTAAAGCTACCAGAGTATGTGTGTTAGCGTAGCATTAAAGCTACCAGAGTATGAGTGTTAGCGTAGCATTAAAGCTACCAGAGTATGAGTGTTAGCGTAGCATTAAAGCTACCAGAGTATGAGTGTTAGCGTAGCATTCAGAACAGGCAGGGAGAGAAAAGGCTCCTCAGGGAAATAGCTGATCATTCTATTTCCTGATTTAGTGAGGATTGTAAAAGAATCTGACGGAGTTGACAGAAACTGAGGACAGAACTTTGATAGGCAGGATTTTAGGGAAAATATTGTTTGCAGTTCACTTCATGTATTGTTTTATTTATTTAAGACCACTCTTTGTTATTTAATATATATATTTGCACACCCATAGAGTTTTTTAAGGGTTTTTTGGGTCAACACTGTGACCTCTTGCTGAGGACACGTATAATAACATGGACCTCTTAACTACAGACCAGACATTTAAACAAATTCACACAGAAAGTGTAAAATGCGTTATAAAAGAACATAGGTATACACAGTTCCTTTAGATCTAACTTTGTAAGTATGTAAACCATGATGAATTTCTGGATTTTCAATATAAATTAGACTTTTCTATGTAGGACATGTTTTGTCCCAACTCTCAAGAATCAGTGACATAATTATATTTTAAATTTGGTAGCAGCCCACAGCTACCTGGGCTACAACCACAGCTAGCTGGGCTACAACCACAGCAAGTCACTTTAAATACAATCCATGCTGTTTTTAAATGCTAAATCTATTTTTCTACTACGTATGTTTTATGTGTAATCCCTTGTTTTATTGTATTGTTTGACTGAATTGGTTTTATGTTTTCTGTGGGGACTGCAGGTGGAAACTAGCATTTGTATTTACACTGCTCAATGTAGTGATCATTAATACGCATTGTCCCGTCTAAAATAAACTTTGATTTGATTTTGATTTGAGAAACATGTCGCAGAAGCGTTGTAAGGTTTGAAAATAAACCCCGGAGGAACATCTAGGGGGCCGTGTTTTGGTTGGTTGGGATGTTGCTCTGCTTCTGGTCGTGAAGCGTTGCCATGACAACGGAGAGTCTGTTTCGCGTTGAAGCAGCTGATCAGGGATGATGATGAAGGTGGAGGACATGGGGGGGGTTGACTCGTCCTCCGTTCTCCCGGGTACCGCGAGACGGACCGGTCTTAGAGGACAGAGGCGTCTCCAGACCTGGACTCTGGGCCGCGGAACCGGACCGGAACCGGTTTAATTTTTTAATGTTTAATGATTTTGAAAAGTTGGGGGGGGCATGTCCCCCCTGTCCCCAGTGGAAATTGCGCCGTGGCACTCACAGCGTTTAGCGCAGCAACGACGTGCTGCCACTCACTCTCTTTATCTTATACTATTTATATACTATTTCTACTTTTACTGTGCCCACCAAATATTGTCGTTTTCCTGCCTCCACCTCATCCTCAACATCTCCATCTCAGTCTCCGTGAAATTTAGTGGCACAGTGGCTCGACACGTCTCATTCATCCTGACGCCAAACAGGCTGCAGGGGGCGCTGCACATGCTCAGCAGCTCATTCATATGCAAAAACTACTTTGCATTCCCCATTTATGGTATGAAGTGGGCGTGTAGAGGGCGGGATATGAGGCGAATTCAGCTGCACAACCTTCCAGCTGGACTGTGATTTATAATAATAATAATAATAATAATGACTTGGATTTATATAGCGCCCTTCAAGGCACCCAGAGCTTTACATAGATCATTATTCATTCATACACATTCTCACCAGTGGTGGTAGCTACGTTTTGTAGCCACAGCTGCTACGTTTTGTAGCCACAGCTGCCCTGGGGCAGACTGACGGAAGCGTGGCTGCCATATCGCGCCTAACGGCCCCTCCGACCACCACCAACATTCAAACACATTCACACGGGGCAAGCTGGGTAAGGTGTCTTGCCCAAGGACACTACGACAGCAAACTGGGACAGAGCGGGATTCGAACCTCCAACTTTCCGATCATTGGACGACCCGCTCTACCACCTGAGCTACTGCCGCCCCAAATAAAGAGAACATTGCGTGCAAGTGTGCGTGCACATGGTTTTATAGATCCAGATTTTTTTTTGCGCTCGCCATTTTTGGCTTTTGGGTGTACGTGCACTTTTAGTTTGAATCCTACACACTCTTTTATAAATGAGGCCCCAGGTCTCTACGACTGGAACCTGCTCAGAGCTGCTAATGGTCCTGTGTTCAGCGAGGAGCCAACAACAACAACACCAACAACAACAACACTAACAACTCCACTCACATGTCGTCATCATGGCTGAGTTTCTGCTGCTCAGCAGCAACAGCAGGATTTATGGCTCGTATTTATAATCCGTCCGTTTGTTCTGCAGAGAAACGGAGCCAAGCAGCGAGGAGACGTATCCGTATCCGGGCCAGAACCTCGGAGCGGGAACCAGAACCCGGTACCCGGACCAGAACCCGGTACCCGGACCAGAACCCGGTACCAGCACCAGAACCCTCCCGACCCCCTGGACCCCCGGGACTCGGCGGAGATCAGGTCCAGCTCCGTCCTCGGCTACGGTGATCCCAGCTGGAGCAGCTCACTAATCTGAGATGGATCAGCTGTCCGACCCCCCCCCGCCCCTCCAGCTGTGGCCCCGCCCCCAAGATGTTGCCCCCCCCCCCCCCCCGCCCCAGCTGTTGGAACACCCCCCCCCCCCTCCCAGATTAAAGCAGCGGCCGTTAATCCCTTCAGCTCCTCTCCGTTATTCAACCCAGCTGATTCTGACCTACAGACCCCTGACCCCCCCCTAATGCCCGCCCCCCCTACAGACCCCCCCACCATGAAGCCCCGCCCCCCTCCTGGGGGGGGTGGAGTGGGGTGGGGGGGGGGTGACGACATCCACTGCCAATCCAGGAAGCAGGAACACACGGAAGCACACGTCAAGCACTGGAAATCTGCAACAAGAAAACCACAAACAGAACACGAAACCGGCACGGAGCCAACCAAAACAATAACAGCAATCACCCAAATCTTGAGATCTGATCGCAGTCTGAGCTAAGCTACCGCTACCGCTACCTAACCCCAAAAACTACAGAGCAAGCATGCAGGTGAACAAGCCAGTGTGTGTGTCTATGTGTGTGTGTGTGTGCGTGTGTGTGTGTGTGTGTGTGTGTGTGTGTGTGTGTGTGTGTGTGTGTGTGTGTGTGTGTGTAATAAACCAAACAAAGCTCCACCTGAAGTGTATCTATAGTGGGGGAGGGGGGGGAGCAACCCCGCCACCCACGAGACCAGAGGCCGACACGGAAGAGCCCGGAACCCAGGCCACCGGCAACCCCACAGAAAATATATGTCTAAGTGGGTTTATACAGACTTGGATTACTGTATTCCATAAGGTGTGTTATTATGATTTTTTTAAATTTATTTAACATGTGTAAATATAATTTTTACAACTGCATATCCTCAAAGCAGACAAAGTTTCGCGCCCCCCCAGAGATCTCTGGCGCCCCCCCAGGGGGGCCCGGACCCCAGGTTGGGAGACACTGCGTTAAGGCACCGCCAAGGGGGAAAGACATCAGCAATGGCCTTAGAGGAGCAACAGCTGCTGAACGATGGTCAAAACATTTCCAACCTCCGTGAGAGAGACAGATCCTTCCCAAACCTCCCAGGAGGGGGCGCCCCAAACGACCCCCCCCCCCAACGAAGACTGGATCCCCTGGATCACCAGGACCCCCCTCTCATCCGTTAAAGACCACGAGTAGATGAGACGCTCCTCTCCGTCCTCTCATAAATCCTTATAAATCCAATGTGTCCAGGCTGGTTATAGAAGACAAAGATCTACTTATACTTTGTTACATTTTCTGAGGAATATACTGGTGATACAATCTCTGAAACAACTGTATGACAGATTATACCATCATCTTATCACCATGGTTACAGTAATGACATCAGGAAGGAGGTTCCTAACACCGAGGGAGAGAACAGGTTTAGAGAACTTTGGTTGAACTCTAAACCAGTTCATGTTTCTACTGTAGGGAGCAAAGATTGGTTTAAGATTCAGTTGAAACTATATCTTTTAAAATGTAATGAATTATGATTTGACATTTGGAAAGAACAGAGTGAAGTTTGAATAGAATTACAGGAAGTGTAAACCCTTTCACAATAAAGGTGAAAAGTGGTCCAGAATTCTAAGATAAGGTCATTTCAGGCAGGTATTGTTTATGAAGGTGTTTTATTTCTTCTGCAGGAGCTGCAGGAGCTGCAGGAGCTGCAGGAGCTGCAGGAGCTGCAGGAGCTGCAGGAGCTGCAGGAGCTGCAGGAGCTGAAGCTGCAGGAGCTGCAGGAGCTGCAGGAGCTGCAGGAGCTGCAGGAGCTGCAGGAGTTGCAGGAGATGAAGCTGCAGGAGATGAAGCTGCAGGAGATGAAGCTGCAGGAGATGAAGCTGCAGGAGCTGCAGCTGCAGTTTCCCCCGCGGCCACCAGGGGGCGCCAGACCACCAGCCAGTGAAGTCTCATCCACCAGCAACACCTCGGGGAGCTTCTTTAGTGCAGATTTTAAAAAGTCATTGTCAGAAATGATTACTTTTTATTAAAATGTAGCAGATTAATTAAATTAGAAATCCTTCCAAATTAAAAAAAATTCAGATTTTTTTTTTTTTTTTTAGCAATTTTTCTTTTAAATTTGTGTTCTTTTCTGGTTTTTTTGAGGTAAACTTTCTTGAAAATGTGAGTTTGTGACTTTTTCTCAGCAGTCTTACTTTTCCTGAAGCGACTGAAAACTCGCCGCTGCATCAGCTCACATCTGCACAACTTTTCTCTTTTAGTTCTTTAACTCTGCTACGTTTTCCTTTTCTCTGCGTTAAACCAATCCCGACAGCCGCAGCGTCAGCTCTGAAACCTTTATGGTTATTAACTATATTTAAATCAGAGTCCAGCAGCTAAAACCCCCCGATACGTTTCTGTTATCGTCCTCTGAGCTGGTTTCACCCCCCGGGGGTTTAGTAGCGGGATCTTAGCAGGATCTTAGCAGGATCTTAGCGGGATCTTAGCAGGACTTTAGCAGGTCCAGACTTCTACAACCGAACAGAACCAGATTTCAGGTCCAGACTTCTAAGTTAAAGTTAACTTTAGTTTCCGATCAGCTGCCGTTCTGACGGTAAACGGAGGATTAAAAGGTTCCGACTAACTTTAGTCTGAAACCTGAATCACTTCCTCTGATCCTGAGATCAAACTGGATATTAAAGCATGAATTATTCACCACGGACAGATCGGCTGATGTTATTTATAGCTAATGTTCCTCCCAATGAATCATTTCTTTATTTGTGTTATTTATAGATCTTTCTGTCTCTGTCCGGCGCCAGCGTGGGTCCAGGTCCAGCTGGGACGAGAAGTTCCGGACAGATTGGAGACCAGCAGGACGACGGCGGAGCCAGACGGAGGGACGGAGGGATGGATATACGGAGATACGGAGGGACGGGTCCAAAAACACCACCACCACCCTGTCCGGCTGACGGTCCGACATAGTGGTGGGAAAAATCGATATTGCAAAATATTGTTGCGTCTCTGTCATTAAATCAATAAATAATCGATAAACTGACGGCAAATATGGATATTTTATTACAACACATCATGGATTTACACGGTTGTCACCGCACTTTTGTTCATGCACTTTAATTAGTCCAGCTGTCCAGAGTTTACATTTACAGGACTAGCAGGCAGTGAGGTTTATATACTAATACACTTTCTTTGTACTTTGTATGAAGTTTTGGCATTGAATAAATGCCGAACTACAGACGTTTTCCTTTTTATGGGTATTTATTCTTTTTCAGTCACATATATCGTGATATATCGTTGATGAAATTTCTTACAATAGGCTATATGGAATATCGTAGCTATGGTGTATCGTGATATTATCGTTATCGTGGGCCACATATCTCCACAGTGTTGATTCATGAGTTACCGTATCGTCCCAGCCCTAGTGCGACCAGGCCCGGTTCTAACAGGGCATCAGCATCAGCATTGCACCCTCAGTTTATGTGTTTGCATGCACAGTTGAAAAGACGAAAAAAAAGTTAAGGCTGATTTATGGTTCCGCGTTACACCAACGCAGAGCCTACGCCGTACGGTGCGCGCCACCGCGTACCTTACACCGTAATTCTGCGTTGGTGCAACGCGGAACCATAAATCAGCCTTAGTGTCCGTCACTCATCTGCTTCCAGCAGTTTCCTGCACCAGCAAGACGCTGCTCTCTGCTGCTCCGTTAACACAAAGTAACCATGGATATTCAGCAGTGGTTCCAGCACAACCACGCCAGCAAGTTTACAGGAATTAGAATATTCTTTATTTTCTGTAATGCAATTAAAAAAACAAAAATGTCATACATTCTGGATTAATTACAAATCAACTGAAATATTGCAAGCCTTTTATTATTTTAATATTGCTGATTATGGTTTACAGTTTAAGATTAAGATTCCCAGAATATTCAAATTTTTTTAGATAGGATATTTGAGTTTTCTTAAGCTGTAAACCATGATCAGCAATATTAAAATAATAAAAGGCTTGCAATATTTCAGTTGATTTGTAATGAATCCAGAATGTAGGACATTTTAGCATTACAGAAAATAAAGGACTTTATCACAATATTCTAATTTTCTGAGACAGTCCTGTATATTTATGGTTATATTTATTTTTGTTGCTATGTTTTATTTTCTGTTGCTAGATTGTCTGATGGGTGAGGTAGTCCAGACTAAATGTAGCATTTTCTTTGTTCTGCAGCGATATTGCTGCAATAAAGCATTTGAAAATACACTTTATTCTTGTTTTGCTAGTATCATTCCGCTTGAAATGATGGGAAAATGCATAATTTAGTGTTGAATAAGGTGCCAGGCATGTGCACCCCCTAACAGATAATTACCGTCTGATCCTAAAGATAGAAAGAAAAGTGTTTTCTTGTGACCACCATTACTCTTCACTACTATAACTAGTCCCGGCCCGGTTCTCTCAGATCCTCCATCTGGACCCCAGGTAGCCGTTAGCTCGCTTCGTTAGCTCGCTCCGCTAGCCGAGCCTTGGCTGCTCCAGGTCCAGATGGCTCTCAGTCGGAGCTCCGTCTCCCCGTGGTCAAATACTGGCGTAATAATGACGTGGAACGAGGATGAAAGACAGATCGGATCGAAATGGATTTATGTTAAATAGCATCATTGGTTAGCATGAGCTAAACAAAGCTAAAACAGCGAGCGTGTGGAAACTGAGCTGAATATTTCCATAAAAAGGCTTCAAATCTAAGACAGTTTATTTAGATTTAACATTTTTCATACAGAATTAGTTTAGAGAGGTCATTCTAGCATCCTTCCTTCTGTGGAGTCTCAACTTTAAACTGATCAGAGCTACCACGTTAGCATGTAGTAGCTGGTCTCTATATCTCTTTTTCTACGATTTGCTCTTTTTAAAGGTGTTTAAGTTAGAAATAGTCTGTATAGGATTAAAGTGGAGCTTCTTTCCCGTTTGTGTGGTGATGTTGATTCTCTCAGACCACTGCTTATGTTTTTCCCTTTTGGCTCGTGAACCAAAATGGATTTATGTTAAATAGCATCATTGGTTAGCACGAGCTAAAACAAGCTAAAACATGGTAAAACAAGCTAAAACGGCGAGCGTGTGAAAACTGAGCTGAATATTCCCATAAAAAGGCTTCAAATACAGTTTATTTATACGTGTAGATATAATGTGTTCATGCGACTGCCAGCGCGTCACAGCCTGAAAGGTTTAAGTTTAAATGCTGAAAACCGCTAAAAATCACAAACTTCAGGATCAAGTCTATAAACGAAAGTTAAGACCTTTAAAACGTAATTTAAGAAGCTTATTGCCCACCGTGCCCAAATCGGGATTTCAACGTTGATTTCCGGTTTAAAACAGGTTGATATTAGGTTTGAACGTCTTTCAACCACTTTTCAACCGTTTGAAAAGCGTTCACAACATCAACGTGTCTCAAAACACAATATCTTTAAAATTTTTATTGATAACCAGTTCTCTATAGTATAAAAGAGTGATTTTATTGAATATAGTTAAGTTTTTTCTCTAAGATAGGGAGGCAAAATCTTGTCTAGACGTAAACGCAATCTAAACGCATTTGATTTTTCATAAATATCATAAGGGAACCATATGGTCCGTGTGCTGCTGTCAATAGGAAACCTGCAGATAAACACGTGTTAACAAACCTGAATGTTGCAGGAAACTGACAAAACATCTGTTGTTAGAAAGGTCTGCTGCTGACGATCAGCTGATCAATGACGGTGATCAGCTGTTTATTGACAATGTTGCAGGTTTCCAAAATTGTGAAGTAAAGTTTCAATTGTTCACTAAATTAATCAGCGCTAAAACCAAAATGTCAAAACGGAAACTTATGAGCTGAAAGAAACTTAAGAAAGTTAATAAGGGCCAAAATAACAGACACGTGGTTAAGCTGAGACTTATCCCTAAAATAATTTCCAAAAGACTCTTAGGGCCTGATTTACTAAAGGTTTGCGTGCGTAAAAACGTGTGCAAACTTGAAATCACCCGCAAACCAAAGTGCCAGCTGATCTACTAACAGCGTGCAAAGAGGACTGCGCCTCTCAAATAAGCAAAATAGCACACACTGTTCATTTAGTACTTTTGCCCTGATGAATTATCAATATGGGGCGTACTCGCCAGAAAGCGCTAAATACTGGGAGGAGAAAATGCAAATTGCTCCATTTACCACACGCAATGAGATTTACCAAGCCTGAAAGTTTTTGCGGGGATTGTGATTGCGTCTGTATTTAATACGTTCGAAAGGAAGGTGCTAATCTCCACATGCAAAAGGAGAAATATTTTATTTGAATGTTAAATTATTTGTGATAATAAATAAATCACGTGTTTTCATGGAGAAAAAAGTGTTTCTTATTGTGCGCCTATACTTGTTCTGCAGTTGTCATACCCCGGTGTTGTGCCGTATTCAGCACCCCTGCCGTGAAAAGCACCCCCTCGTCTGACAAAAATGATATTCTCATTCCGTGCATGTTCTGTTTAGCATCCAGTTTTGTGTTAATGATTCATGTTTAAATGCGCTCATGGATTCCACAATAGTCATACTTTCCCACAATCACAGTCACAGATAAAAAAAATCGGGTAAATGGTTATTGATGTCATTAATTAATAGCTTGCTTACTGTGTTGTCTTCCATAATATTTGTAAATATATATAATATAAACTCCTAAGTATGTGTTTGTGTGAGTGTGTATATATAAATATATTGAAGTGTCAGTGTGTTGTTTTTTTTCTTGGTCTACTTATCATTGAATATACGAGGGGGTGCTTTTCACGGCAGGGGTGCTGAATACGGCACAACAATTTGCCTCGTCCACTAATATCTCTAACTCCAACTCGTCAAATTTCATTTTGCGCTTGCGACTATATCCTGCTTTCCATCCAGACTCTCCATGGCGCAAAGTTTGCGCCGCAAACCGTAAGACACGCAACACCTCATTTAAATACTGCTGTTTGCACCTGTTATCAATTGCCCCTCCATTGGATACAATGGAGGGGCGTTTTCATGAACCTACTTGCATGTCAGTGACATTTACAATGAGTGATGGTTTATATATACAGTATATAAGTTCACTAAGGACTATTGTTTTACGTTGCAGGAGAGTTGCTGCACGGACAGTTTTCTGTGTGAGGCATCGGAGCATGAACGGCCGGGACTGTTATGTTGTTAACTTGTGTGTTGTTACTGTAATAAGAAAATTTTGAAATAAGAAGAGACAGAATTTAATTTTTAAGGTTTTGCAACTTAGTTAATCTAAGGTGACAGCAGGGGGGGATCTGAGGGACATAGAGATAACCGACCCTAGAGAATCATTAAGTCAGACTGCCGACCTGCCAGGATGCAAAGGTCAAGAAGTGGGAGAACCACTTATCTGGGGAGAAGTCAGGACTCTGGCAGGCCTGACCCTTCCAGGAAAAAGACATTTGGCTAAATGAAGGTGCTACTGTAACTTCAGAAGGCCTTTATGCAGTGCGAAGCAAACCAGTACTTCCAGAAAACCTGTTCCCCCTGGTGGCTAAATTGAGCCATGAGAAGTCCCATGTCTCAAACAGGAGGGAGGCAGGGTATAGTATTTAGTAAAGTATTTCAATACCTACTTTAAAAAATTTTGTCACACTCTTTGGGTAGTGCATGGTTGCCTGTTCCAGCTCCCTCTATGGGAAGGGGAACGGTGGCAAGAGAAAGCCGAAGAGAGAGAACCACTCTTGATGTGGATGAGTGAATTGTTTGCTGAAAAGATGTTCAAAGTTCTTGTAAGCTGCCGCTTTCTCCTCTCTCTCCTAAGCAGGAATTGCTGAAACCAGGTGACCAGATCCTGATTTGAGTGGTGAAAGGAAAAACATGGTCATCACCACGTTGGGACGGCCCCTTTGTTGTCCAGATTGCAACCCCAACAGCAGTAAAGGTGGCTGAACGATCTACGTGGGCTCACCAGTCACAGTACAAGCTAGTGGAAGACTTTCCAGACCCTGAGTAGGCCGGAAGTCGGATGAAGTTTGCTGCATATAGCCTGGGGTTTCCGCCTCTCCCTTGACATATAATTACTTGTTAACAAGCTTGCATTAAGTGTGTCATAAGCTCCCCTTGCTATTTCTCAAATGTTTATGATGCTACTATCCTAAGCCTAATGGATGGATATTAGTTGAAGTTTCAAAAGGACAACAGGAGGGAATTGTGAGGTTAATCAACCTTTAAACTTGTTTTGTCCTTATGAAACTGTCACATGCTTGGCTAACAGATGTCAGGACAGCCACTTCCTGATCTACTCAGGGTTTTGGACTGTTCTGGTGACATCTGTCTACTGTAGTGTGATGGACTCAATCACACGTTATCACTTCCACCCATTGTCCACTGCCCATTGTCTACTGTTCACTGTCCTTATATGGTCATTTCCTGTCAAGTTTCTCAATAAAAGCATCTTCTGGGAGGAGGATCTTTGGGAAGCATTTGCTGTCAGGGTCTCTGCCCCTGTGCTCTCCCCCTTCTGCAGAAGTGTGTTAAAAGACCATTCCAAGGTAGTCTTTGTGTCTTTCCTCGTTATGAACTTATGTAATTTTGATTTAGACCTAACAGGGGTTAGGGTTTGTTGGCGGAGCCTCACGTTGTTGGAGCGCAGCGACACCCGTCCCCCACAGCGGGCGCAGAAGCGTGTCCGGCAGTAGGAGCACTGGTGGCCGCAGCCGTCGGCGAACTTGGTCTTCCTGCAGATTCCGCAGGTTGGCGCGTCGTCTTTCTGCAGGCTCTGCTGCCGCCGCGTGTCGGCGCCGATGCGCCGAACCTCCTGCTTGTAGCTCTCAAACTGCTGGTGCAGCGTCCTGGGAGAGGGGGGAATAGGGGGACAGATATAGACACGTCAGTCACATCAGAACTAATATAAATAATAAAATCAGAAGCTCGCTGATCTCAGGATATATATATATATATATATATATATATATATATATATATATATATATATATATATATATATTTTATACGACCGACGACCGGTGCCCCCGTTGAGTATTTGATCTTTCAAAATAAACGACCCATGACATGAATTGCATAACACTTTGTGAACATTATACGATGAAGAGAAAAAAACAAATGTATCGCTTTATTTGATATTCAATCATTGGCCTTTACCTATCTGGTCATTAAGAACATTCTTATTTACAATAACGCCCTGGCAAGAGACAAGGAAGTGGTTTAGGGAGTAAAACTGTCACGTCTGGGGGTAAGGTGTGGACCCAAACGCAGGAGAGCAGGAGGCCGAAGGCAGGAGTCGGCAAAAAATAGGATTTATTTAACAAAAGGGAAAAACAAAGCCCTGCATGGCAGGATCAAATCAAACTAAAGGGATCAAAAAACTTGGAGGAGGAAGAACGTGGCAGGAAACATGAGGAACAAAACAGTACGGTCCGACAGTGAACAAGGGTATGACAAGACCAGAAAATCACAGGGGATAACGAGACATGACGAGACACAGGTGCAGACAATCAGGGCAGATGGGACACAGGCGGGGCAAAACAGAAACTGAAAGCTGGGGGGAATGTCAAACCTTGACAAAAACGCAGTAAAGAAAGTGGTTTAGGGAGTAAAACACGGTAAAGGAAGTGGTTTTGGGAGTAAAACACAGTAAAATTGTAGCTCTGCAAAAGGTAGAAAACCCTTAGGTAGCATTTTTTGGCAAAGCAGCAGAAATTGGCAGAACACCGGCCACCAGTCAATAGACCCCCCCCTAAATATCCATGACTCTGTAGGTTCACGGAGGTGAACTGTAACCATGGAAACCAAAACTGTTTCTGTATCCAGACCCAGACCAAGATCCAAGATGCTACATCGTGGGGGTACTTAGTGCTGCCCACATGTTTATTCCTCTTTCCTGCCTGATTTGTGTTATTTGTGATGCTGCGATGACGATATGTGGTGTTTGTCACTCAAGTGAAGTTTTAAAGCCAACAGTAATAAGGTGTAACTTCCACGACGCCCCGACTCCGAATCGACTTGCTGCTGGAAATAAACGCTCTCGTGGAGGTTTGGGGTGGAAGAAAGAGAAGGATGATGCGGATCAATAACCGGAGCTCTGGGAGGAAACATGGGCTCTGATGGAGCTGGAGGAGACGAGACGAGGAAGAGATGGATGGATGGAGGGATGACGGAGGACGGAAACTAGCGTGGGCCAGAGACCAGCGGAGGAGAGGAGGAGGAGAAGCATCCGGAGACGCTCTATAAATACCAGAGAGGAGAGGAGAGGAGAGGGGGATGGAGGGAGGAGGGAGACGGCGTGATGGAAAGAGGAAGTGGAGGATGAAGAGGAGGGACAGAAAAAGAACCAGCGTTTGAACAATGAAAAGAGGAAAACAGACAGAAGAAAGAGAAACAGATGGCTCCTGTTCGCTGCTGTCGCCGTCGCCATGGCAACCAGAACATTGGTGGATGAATCCACCTTTAAAATGGATGGATGGATGGATGGATGGATGGATGGATGGATGGATGGATGGATGGATGGATGGATGGATGGATGGATGGATGGATGGATGGATGGATGGATGGATGGATGGATTCAAATTCAAATTCAATTTTATTTGTATAGCATCTATTACAACAGATGTTGATGAACATAAACCCCCGAGCAATTATTACATAAACAATGGCAGGAAAAACTCTCCTTTAGGAGGAAGAAACCTGGACCAGGACCTGGATCATAAGGGGGGACCCTCCTGCTGAAGACCAGACTGGGGGGTCAGGGACGTCAACAGCACAGCAGGCAGGTGGAAGCAGTAGCCGGATGATGGATGGATGGATGGATGATGGATGGATGGATGGTTGTACCGACCACCAGGGTCTGGATTGGTGGCTGGAACAGCCAATGACTCGCTGTCATGGCTTGTACTACTGTATCAACTTCTGAACCGTGAATGAAGACCCGGACTAACCCTAACCAAAACCCCCAGACTAACAATAACCAGTCCCTTATATAACCCTAACCCTAAGTTATGTAACTGCTTGGACCAGAGGCCTCATCACATCAACAACAAACAAACCTGAAGCAGAATAATGGTAGGAACACCAGGAACGATGGGAACAACCAGGAATAACAGGAACAACATGAAAACCGGGAACACCAGGAACAACAGGAACAACGGGACAATTGGGAACAATGGGAACACTGGCAACACAAGGAACAACCAGGAACAACAGCAGCACAAGGAACACCGGGAACACCAAGAACAAAAGGAATGCAAGGAACACCCGGAGCAACGGGAAAACCGTGAAGTTGAGAGCAGGAAATTGAGACCACGAATGAGGGTACTCCGGATGACGCTCCTCTTGACACTTTGTTACCGTTTTAGTGATTGATGTTAGTTAGTAGTTAGTAAATATTTATTTCGGTCAATCACAAACAAAAATCAACAAACAAGATAACACAGGTTTTTCCCTGGTCAACATTATGATTATTTGACCGAAAAGGTCTGGGCTTGAAGCATAAAGCTTATCTTTCCCACCTTTTAACAGAATAAAATATACAAAAAAAACCAAATGAAGTATCATAAGTCTACACAGAATAATAATAATAGTAATAATAATAATAATAATAATAATAATAATAATAATAATAATAATAATAATAATAATAATAATAATAATGATGGTGATGATAATAATAATAATAATAATAGTAATAGTAATAATAATAATAATAATAATAGCAATAATATGATAATAATAATCAAGGGCGAAACTTTAGTTTCAGAGGTGGGGGGGACACAAGTAGGAATGGTAAATTTGTGCATGTAACTGTAGCGTGGATGTGCAGTGTGGCTTTGTAAGACTACGTGTGTGTGAATGCAAACAATCAAACAATTTTAATATGGATTTACTTTTTTAGACACTTTTTAACTTTTTTTTCCTGATATATGTATTTATTATTATTTTTGTTTAGTGCTATACAATGATAAAAAATAGTCTTTAATCTTGTGACCTCTATCTCTGTGGGCATCCTTTATTTTTGACACACAACACAACATTAACATGCCACATAACAAATCAGCTCTTACCTTAAGACAGTATACAAGCATTACAGGCTTATATACAGGCCTCTGGAGAAACACAGTTCTTGGCCAGGCTTGATTTTTCATTTTCAAAAGCTTGGCCACAGAAAAAACATAGGATTCCATTGACTCTTTGTTTATAATGGAGCCAAGTAAATTCACAGTACCACTTCTCTTGATCTTAAGGTTTTGTTGCTGAGATGCTGTTCTACAATCACTTTTGGGCTAACTTGGTTGGGTTCCTGCCTGCCTGCACTTCTTCACTTGCACCTGTCTCCACATATTTCTCCTATGAAATATGAAAATAGACCATGTTCATTCCTTCCTTTCCTTATAAACAAACCAAAATCACCTAACCATTTACAACATATTAAGTTGAGTAATATTTGGCTACCCATCTCTGCACAGCCTACCTGCAACACAGCAGTGCTGCTGCTTTTTTGTCCCGCTGCAAAAATGTATTTTAAACTGAGCTGCCGGCTCCTCTGCATTCCTGCGCCGCGTCCTGGCTGTCTGTCTGTGAAGGCTGATTTATGGTCCTGCGTTAAATCGACGCAGAACTTACGCCGTAGGGTTACGGCGTGGGATACGCGGCGACGCGTACTGTGCGGTGCGCGTACCGCGTAACCTACGTCGTATGCTCTGCGTTGGTGTAACGCAGTACCATAAATCAGCCTTGAGCAGCTCTGAGGGGATCGGGGAGGGGAGGAGGGAGCGGGAGCGGGATGCCGTCGCACAGAGAGTGTCTTGATGATTCGCAATTACAGGCTGAGCCTACCGTTAGTTTTTAAACTATAAAAAGTGGGGGGGACAAAAACACGATTTTGAAAAGTGGGGGGGACATGTCCCCCCTGTCCCCAGTGGAAATTGCGCCCATGATAATAATAATGATAGCTCTGAAAACAGAAAGTGAAAAGATGCTAAGGAAACCGGCAAAACAAATTTAAGTTGTCATTTTATCTCATGCATGTGTGCATTCTTCATTGTTTGTTTATTGTGTTTCTATATATGTGTCCATTACCTTTGCTTTGAATAATATCTTGTATGCTTTTATTGAATTTGCTAGTTTAAGGTCATTTTCTAATGAGTTCCACAGTTTTACTCCTAAAACAGATATACATCTTCCCTTTGCATTTGTTCTAACTGTTGTTGTGTCAAACATTGCAGTTCCCCTGAGGTCGTGTTTGTGACTTTTTAAAGCTACTTCACTTTGGGACTTTGTATTACTAGAGCCGACCTGCTCCACTGGAAACCTTGTTCTGTGGTAACTATTACCAGACGGCGCGGCTTGTTTTTTGTTCTGTTTTTTACATCGGTGCTGGAAATAATCTCATTCACCGCCCCGCAGCTACGTTGCTAGCGCAGCTTCATGGCTTCATCCGACAAAGGGTTTACAGCTCGTTGTCAAGACCTCGCTACATCCATAGAGGCTCGCGCCGCGGCTTCAACGTGGAATCAGGAAATAAAACAATCCTCGGAGTCAACATCGGAAACATCGCAAGACGACCCAACACTAGGCACAACGGAAAACACGCAGTGGATCGCAGTGGAGTATGGAGCTTTCAGGGATTTTCACCCCGAGGAAATAAGATCTCTACCTGAGATAAGTGATCTCCTTACGTCTCTCTGCACCATGTCAGCTAACGTTGTCATTGTTGGTAATTTAAATATCCATGTCAACCCCTCCTGTCGGTTTACAGCAGATTTCCTGAGAGTGCTTGAGTGCCTTTGGGCTGCAGCGGCATGTTGAGGTTCCTACCCACAACAGAGGACACACTCTGGATCTGGTTATCTGTGAATGCGTTTCCATGCATCAATAACCCTTTTAAAACCCGAATATTGGCAATAACCCGAATTTGCACGGCCATGTAAACAGCAATAACCCTCATATTCTGGTTTTTAAAAACCCCAATATGAGCCCTGGGTTACTGCTTTTAAAACCTGAATATTGGGTCATGTAAACGCCAAACAGAATATCCTCATCAAACGGAACATGAATTTGTTTTCTGCACATGCTCTGTTCACAAGGAATCCTGGTCTTTTGAGTCCAGGAAGTTCTTATAAACACGGAGAAACCAAGACCAGGAGGAGACTAATCACTTCATAAATGTAATGAAGGATATGAACATTTCTGCATTTGTAGACGGTAGAAAGTACCAGGAACTCTAAAATACATCCCTGAGTGGTGTTTTTGATCTCCATGTCCCTGTCAAGTAAAGAAGGAAAATATCATCTAAGAGGAAAACTAAATTCTAAACAACCCTGTGTACGTGCTGCACTTAAAAGCATGTGCTTATCAGTCTGTGGGGGAACTTTGTAGAACGGTCTTGATGAAGAAATCAAACGAAACTCTTTATATATACAGTTTAAAAACACAGACAAGAAAACAATTCTTGACAAATATAAAAATAAGGACCTCTAAAGAACTCAATTCACCTTCTGTATGTATTTATTTTATTATTATTGTGGCAGGGTGGAGGAGCAGCCACTCAGGCTGACGGGACACAGGTGTGGCCCGTCAGCCTGAGTGGCTGCAGCTCCTCCACCCTGCCACAATTATTATTCAGTTCCTTATGTGATCCATCATATACAAATGTAAATCCATGCATTTTTTGTTGCAGATTTCCAGTGCTTGACGTGTGTCTCCGTGTGTTCCTGCTTCCTGGATTGGCAGTGGATGTCTTCACCCCCCCCCCCCCCCAAAAAAAAAACAAAAAAAACACTGGGTTTGTATGTGTATATTTATGTATGTGTACGCATATGTGTGCGTATATATATGTATATATATTAAATATAGTAATAATGCACATACAGTATATACACTTTTGGTTTCTACCGTCATGGTATCAATCAATAATATGTGTGCAGACAAGGTAAAAAAAAAAAAAAAAATGTAAATCCATGCATTAATGGGTGGTCATGGATCAGCAAAGAAGTGACTGGAAATTAAATTTCTGAGTTTAGGATATTGTAGGAGGCTAGTTTAATTATGTCTTGATCTTTGGTTATTAATTTTTTGTGTTGTATTTATTTATGTTTTTGTTATTATTTTGTCCTTACTTTCTTTTCTTATTTTATTTTAATTTTTAATTTGTATATTTTCTAAGGCATATATGATATGATATAGTGAGGAACTAAATCAGCGTTCTGCTTCCTCCTGTTTTCTCTCCAACACATTATTTTGCTGTTGTTCTTTATTTCTGGATGAGACTGTTCAATTCTTTTGCTTTTTTTGATATTTTGACGCTTTTAATTTGATGATGATTTGTTGTTATTTGACATAAAGTCAAACAATAAGGCAATAATAAATAAATAATAATAAGTCACGTGAGGTCAATTTGTCCCTGGTTCAGACATGAGCTGAGGAAAATAAAAACAATAAAAACAGCTGCAGATATTCTGGTCTAACTGTCCGTAAACTGGCCGACCGTCAGAATCAAAGACTCCAACTCCCTTAAAGATGCTCACAATTCTATTCCGGGTTAATCAATAAAAACCCTGGCAACTCCCAACAGCTTTTTTCAACCATAAGTCATCTCCTGAAACCACAAGCGTCTCTTCAGCCGAGGCTACAGATGCAGCTGCATCGACATCGACAGGTCAAAGGTCAACAACATTCTCTCTCTGATGTCCATCTCTCCATCTCTGCTTCCCTTCAACACCAACCCCTTAATACGAGTGACCGGCTCCTCTAAATCTCACTGAGGTTCAGGAGAGACACGTTGAAACTACTGGAACTACTGGAACAACAGGAAAACCAGGAACACCGGGAACACCGGGGAAACAACAAACAACAGGAGCACAAGGAACAAACAGGAACACCAAGAACAACAGAAACAAAAGGAACACGGCGAACAGCGGGAACACCAGGAATAATAGAAACAACCAGGAATACCCGGAACAACAGGAATAAAAGGAAAACAAGAAACAACAGGAGCACAAGGAACAAAAGGAATGCTAGGAACACCGGGAACAACAGGAACGACAGGAACACCGGGAGTATAAGGAACAACAGGAACACTGGAAACAACGGTAACACAAGGAACAACAGGAATGCTAGGAATAACAGGAACACCGGGAACACCAAGAACACTAGGAACAACAGGAATAACACAAACAAAAGAAACACCAGGAACACCGGGAACAACGGGAACAACAGGAACACTACGGATAACAGGAAGAATAGGAACAGTAGAAACACCAAGAACAACAGGAATACCAGGAACAGTAGGAACAATAAGAACACTAGGAACAACAGGAATAACAGGAAAACCAGGAACACAGGGAACACCGGGAGCAACGGGAACACTGGGAACACAAGGAACACCAAGAAAACCAGGAACGACAGGAACACCAGGAATAACACGAACCAAAGGAACACCAGGAATATCAGGAGTAACAGGAACAACAGGAACACTAGAAACACCAGGGACAACAGGACCAATAAGAACTATAAGAACAACAGGAACACCAAGAAAACCAGGAACACCAAGAACGACAGGAATGCTAGGAAAACCAGGAACCCCGGGACCAACAGCAACACTGGCAACACCGGGAACAAAAGGAATGACAGGAACTCCGGGAACAACGGGAACCACCAACATCTGCACCAGCTGGAGGAAAACAGGCGTCTGTAAGAACAGCAGCTGTGGAGCTGCAGGTCTAGACCGGCAGCTCAGGTCCAGACCTGGTCCAGACCTGGACAGCTGGTCTAGACCTGCAAGTCCAGTCCAGGTCCAGACCTGCAGGTCAGGTCTAGACCTGTCTAGACCTGTCTAGACCTAGCAGGTCAGGTCTAGACCTGACCTGCAGGTCAAGACCTGGTCCAGACCTGGTCCAGACCTGAGCTGCCGGTCTAGACCTGGACAGACGTCTGTCCTGCAGGTCCAGACTTGGTCTAGACCATGGATGTATTATATAGAACTGGATGGGACATCAAAAATGGCCGCCCATTCATTTCAATGCAAATTGCTCAGCTAGCGCATACGCTGAAATGAGTTCCTGACTTCCGGGTTTACTTCCACGTTATCTGGCCCATAGAGCATGCTCAGTTGAGTCACCTCCCATGATGCTCTGGGGCCTCCCATCATGCCCCGGGGGCAATGACGCGAATATTAATATAATATGTATTAATATAATATATTAATTAATGTATATTATTACATGTATAGTATTACATATATTATTAATGTATTAATATAATATAATTATATAATATATATTAATATAAACATCCGGGGAATGCACGGACACGGCTGTGACGTCAGCTGTGACGTCACGCCCAGAAAGAGACTTTTCTTTGACTTTTCTGGCCATTATAAAACATTTTTGACGGATATAAAGTCCATGACTTAAAAATATAGAATACAAAGATTAGTAATTGCCGGTGATTACAGCTGGAGGTTCCTGTGAACAGTTTTAGAGGCTTCTCTTTTACTTTTGCGGTCTATGGGAAAAAAGCTTTCTGGGCCCCATTGGATTTTTTGTTGCAGTACCGCGGCTGGACACTGGAAAAAATCGGCATGCCT